>NC_038044.1:28314599-28523931 GCF_002211085.1 Panicum hallii | reverse complement strand
AGCCTGCTGGCTTCTGATGTTCAGCCTTGATCGTTTGACAAGTATCACAATGGGCGACGAATCTTGCAATATCTGCTTTCATTCCACTCCACCAATACTTTTGCCTTATATCTACATACATCTTGGTGGATCCTGGGTGGATGGAATATGCTGAGTTATGGGCCTCATCCATAATAGTCTGTCGGAACTCTCCTTCCTTAGGTACGCAAATTCTATCCTTGTACCATAAGGTTCCTTTGTCATCCACTCTGAAATCCGGTGCCTTGTTTTCCCCCGTATGCATGCGGATTCTCGTCAAGTCCTTATCTGAGCCTTGGGCCTTTCTGATCTGGTCCTCCAAAGTAGGTTGAACACTCAACTTGTGTCTGGAGCCCTGGGGAACGATGTGCACATTTAATTGTGCCATTTCTTCTTGAAGGTGGGCATTCTTAGGTCCATAAGACTTTCGGCTTAGGGCATCTGCTACCACGTTTGCTTTGCCAGGATGGTAATGAATTACCACATTATAATCTTTAACTAGTTCTAACCACCTTCTTTGCCTTAAGTTTAATTCTGGCTGGGTGAAGATGTATTTTAAGCTCTTATGGTCTGTATAGACCTCACACTTATTCCCAATCAGATAGTGCCTCCAAATCTTGAGGGCATGTACTACGGCTGCCAATTCCAAATCATGGATCGGGTAATTTTGCTCATGAGGCTTGAGTTGTCGGGAAGCGTATGACACTACTTTCCCTCCTTGCATGAGGACACATCCTAATCCTTGACGGGATGCATCACAATAAATGATAAAGTCCCGTTGAATGTCTGGCAAGGTTAGTACCGGGGCGGTTGTTAGTCTTCTCTTTAATTCCTGGAAGCTTCTCTCACATGTCTCGGTCCAGGTGAACTTCTTCTCCTTCTTGAGTAACTCTGTCATGGGTCGGGCTATCTTGGAGAATCCCTCAATAAATCTCCGGTAATATCCGGCTAAACCGAGAAAACTCCTGATTTCACTGACATTGGTTGGCTGCTGCCAATTGGAGACTGCATCGACCTTTTCGGGGTCCACTGCTACTCCTTCCGCGGTCAAGATGTGACCCAGAAATGCTACTTTCTCAAGCCAAAATTCACACTTGCTGAACTTGGCGTAGAGCTTGTGCACCCTCAACTTTTCCAGAATCACCCGTAGGTGCTGCTCATGTTCATCGACACTCTTGGAGTATATAAGTATGTCGTCAATGAAGACTACGACAAACTTATCTAACTCTTCCATAAACACCTTATTCATGAGGTTCATGAAATAAGCAGGTGCATTGGTGAGTCCAAAAGACATCACGGTAAACTCATATTGCCCATAGCGGGTGACGAAAGCCGTCTTTGGGATATCACTTTCCTTAATCTGAGCTGGTGATATCCCGACCTTAGGTCTATCTTGGAGAAATACTTGGCTCCCTTCAACTGGTCAAAGAGGTCATCAATCCTGGGAAGGGGGTATTTGTTCTTGATGGTGACTTCATTTAGTGCGCGGTAATCCACGCACATCCTCATGCTTCCGTCCTTCTTTTTGACAAACAAGACCGGAGCTCCCCATGGTGATGAGCTCGGCCTAATGAACCCACTTTGTTGTAGCTGTTCCAGTTGTTTCTTTAGTTCTGCCAACTCAGAGGCTGCCATCCTATAGGGTCTCTTAGCTATAGGCGAGGTTCCAGGGACAAGGTCAATGACAAACTCTATATCCCTATCTGGCGGCATCCCCGGGAGTTCTTCCGGGAAAACGTCTGAGTATTCACTTATTACTGGAACTTCTTCCAAGAATTTGGCTTCCATGCTAAAAACCATTGGATCCGTTCCACTTCCCCGAGTATGGCAGGTTACTTGCACTCCTTCTGGGTTGGTCAGGTGTACCACCTTGTCAGCACAGCTTATAAGGCCATTGTGCAGGCTTAACCAATCCATCCCAAGGATCACATCTATGCCTTTAGACTTAAGTACTACTAGGTCTGCTAAGAACTCTACCCCACTTAGGACGATCCTTACCCTAGAACAACCCAGCCGGCACTTTATGTCACCTCCGGGCGTTCGGGTTAACAGGGGTGTCTTAAGTAGCACTGTAGGTATATTGTGTTTTTCCATAAAACTCGAGGATATGAATGAATGTGATGCTCCAGAATCAAACAATATTGTTGCCAAAACTGAGCTGACTAGGAACTCACCGAGCACTACGCCCTGAGCGTCCTGAGCCTCCTGGGTGTTGATGTGGTTGATGCGGGCTCGTCCGAAGGACTGCTGGGGCGGCCCCATCTGCTGATTGTTGTTGCCGGTATTGTTATTGCGGAGGGGTACACGATTGGCTCCTGATAAGGCTGGCCTCGGTCCATTTACTGAGTTGGAGAGGGCTGGTGCTGCCGGCTTGTTATTGGCATATGGGCAGTTTGCAATGAAGTGTCCTGTCTCACGGCAGTTGTAGCATGCTCGGGTATTGCTGCTGGCAGTAACTTGGCTTGTATTACTTTGTGGGACCTTTATGGTGCTCTGGCTCTTGAACTGTCTTTGCTGGGTGTTGGGAGCTTGAGAGCCAGTGGCTTGTGGTTGGGTCCTATACTGCATAGGGGCTTGAGACTTGGTCACTGAAGGGCCAAAGTGCCTTGGTTTCTGGAAACGGTCCTGCTGGCGAGCTTTGGCTTCTAAGAACTTACGCTTATTGTCTCTCTTTTCCTCTGCCATGGCTCTTTCAGTGATGATAGCCATATTCATCAGTGTGTTGAAGTCTGGGTAGATGCATGGGGAAAGCAGCTTCTTGAGTTCTGCATTTAAACCCTTTCTGAACATATCCTGCTTCTTTTCATCCTTGTCTACTTCCTCCGGTGCATAGCGGGCTAGTTCTATGAACTGGTATGTGTACTCTTCAACCGACCTGTTGCCTTGCTGCAGCTCACGGAACTCATCTGCCTTGCGCTTCATGGTGGCTGCTGGGATGTGATAGCGACGGAATTCATCCACAAACTCTTTCCAAGTGATAGTGGAGGCATCTTGCGCAGCTGCACAGTAATTCTCCCACCAAGCCAAAGCAGTTCCAGTGAGTTGGTGAGCGGCTAAACGGACCTTATCACGGTCTCCATGTTCAAATGGCTCGAGTTTCCTCTTGATAACACGCAGCCAGTCATCTGCGTCCAAGGGGTTGTAGGATCCTGCAAAGGTGGGTGGCTTGGTCCTCAGAAAGGCCGTCAGTTTGTCATTTGTATTCTGCTCCCGGGGCCTTGGGTTGGCGACGACATTGGTCAAAGCTTGCAGTAGGAGGTTCTGGTTGTTCAATACTTGCACCAGGTCAATGGCCGGTGGTGGTGGGGCATGTCGTGCTCCTACTTGACTTTCTCCTCCCTGCTGGCTCACTTCCTGATCTTCCTGATCTTCCTGGTCGGGGGCTTGTCCTTGCACACCCTGTTGCCCCTCCGCACTTGGAGTGGCATGTGGCTGCCTTTGGAAGGCCCTGATATTACGCCTGGTGGCCGTCTGTGCATTGGGCAAAAATCCTTATGAGACTTGGCCTTGGTAGTAAGGGATGTTTTATTTTTGAAAAGGCAGACTTCATTTACTACCGGCAATCACACAGGCTAACAAGCAACAAGTGCAAATAGTTTTATTTATTACGCTGGGGTACAACACTTGGGTGGGTACAGCTGGAATACGCACTAGACGATCGGGTACAAAAGGCACAACAGATGGGTAGGCACGACTCTAAACTCGGGGCCGGGACGGCTTCTCCCCTGGGGCACCTCTAAGGCATACTATTCATGGGGCGAGTCGTCTTCCGGGGCGGAGTGCACTTCCAGTGGAATGAGTAGCTCTTCCTCGTCGTCTTCGAGGATCCCATTTTCCTGGGGTCGCTCGACGGCTCCTCCTCCTGTGGCTGCAGCTGTCCCTTCGGTACCTTCGGGTGGAGCTTGCGGGGTCCTAAAAAGTCCTCCCCATCCTGTGATGGGTGTTCCGATTAGGACTTGGGTTTCCCCAATTGCCGGGACGGGTGTTCCGCCGTTGGTCCACTCTTGCATGCGCCGATCCTGGATCTGCCTGAGGCTTTCCTGAGCGACGGCTTCGCTACTTATAGCAGCCGCGGTCCTTGCTTCGGCTTGAGCCACCCGGATTTGGTGCATCCTCACTGCAAGCTCAGCTTGCTCAGCCCGGTGGGTTTGCTCCCTTAAAATTTGGGCTTGCTCGTCAAAGAGCTTGTCCAGGGAGACGAGGTATGCGACCACATGGTACAAAAGGTCTTCGTGTTGGCGGCGCCGTTCCAGGTTCCTCATGCGGGCCTGCCAGACTTGCGTCCTGATGACCGGAGGAAAGAGCCTCATTGGTGTGGGAATGAGGTGTTCTTCGAAGATCCGGCACAGGTAACGGAGAGCTTTCCTGATGGCCAAGGGATAGGCATCCTGATGTTGGAATCCCGTGGCAGTCACTCGCCATGGTTCGATGTCGGGGTGGCGGGTACTTCTGGCGATGGAGAGAACCACCCTACAGCGACGAGTACCGAGGTATTCGTACTCCCTGCTGTAGTACCTTGGGCGCTCGGTAATACCGAGGCGCTCCAGGGAGTTGATCAAAAGGCGGGGAAAACCAGGTTCCTTATGGCAAATGCCCTGGGTCCACCCATTCTCAGCCATCTGAAAATAAGGACAGGGTAAACAATCTGGCATAGGTGCAAAGAGAGTAGATAATATTTATTATTACAACAGGGGTGGTACAGTTTTCATGGATACGTGGTCATTAGGGTAAGGTTCTAGCTCGGAATGCTAATCCTATCGTGGAAACTCTTCCTCGATCATGATAGGGCGCTTCTTTATTGGGAGGCTTCGATCTTCGGTCTGTGTGCCTTTATCCCAGTGGGTTTCCATGGGTTCTTCTTCTTCTTCTTCTTCCTCTATCCATCCACCTATTCCGTTGCGGTTCTTGTATTCTTGCATCTGGGCTTGGAGGGCGGCTAAGGAATATTCGGCGCTGGCGGCCCTTGCCCGTTGTTCTTCCAGCTCCTGGGTTAACTTTTCAATCCCGTGGATTAGCTCCCTCAGTTGGGCTGTCTGTTCACGGTAGAGTGCATCCAAGCCGGTAAGGTAGATGGATAGGTGGGAAACCGTATCTTCTAAATCTTCTTCTTCCCGTCCAAGCCCCCTCATCCGGGCAATCCAAGTGCGTCCCCTTCTCTCAGCGGGTGGGAAAAATCCCATTGGGGTCCGCTGAAGGTGGTGCCTGTAAAGCACACGCAGCCGTCGCAGGGCTTTACGGGCGGCCTTTCGGTAGGTGTCGGGAAAGCGGAAACCCACGGTGGAGATGAACCAAGGGTCCACATCAAGGTAGCGTGCTTTTCTCTACAAAAATCATAATGTCGCACCGAAGGGTGCCTCCGGAGATGTATTCACGGTAGGCATACTCTGGTGGCTCCATAACCCCAACGCGTTCCAGGCTGAGTAATAATAATTTAGGAAGGCCGGGCTCTGCGTGGCAGATTCCGTTGACCCATCCATTGTCAGCCATCTGGAACAGGGCAGAAAAACCAGTGGTGAGTGTTTGTGCAGGAAGATATCTAAATCAAAACAAGTACTAGGGTTTAAAAGGGGTTTCGCTCTTAGGGTCACGTCCTACGGCCAACCTACGGCTCTGATACCACCTGAAGCGTCCCCTCATCCGAGGAGACTTAAATGTGATATACAAATCAGTCCCAGGAGGCTGATACACATTTATTACATCAGATGGTACATTACCGTACAAACCTCCGAGGAGGCGGGCACTCGATACAGACGATAACTAGTAATAAAATAGCTATGGTAATACACCAAAGCGTGACCCACGCGGGATCCAACTCGGGCTCAGAGTAACATGCTAGCAGAAGCATCTTGCGGAGGGCCAACACCACAGGCAGAGTTGGGCGCGGACACAACCCTTATTCGTCGTTTCCGATCACGTAGTCCGGGTCTTCCTCTGAGAAAACCACATATATATAGGGTGAGTACAAAGGTACTCAACAAGTCCAACCACACCCGCGGAGGGGGTGATAACAGAGAACATGCACGGTTATATCAAGAGTGGGGTTAGGGTTTATTTGCGATAAAGCAAGATTTTACACATGCAAGGGTTTATTTAACAAAAACACTTTCTCAAAATATTTTTATAGTAATCGAATCTTAAGTAGTGTTGATCCTGCACAAAGGATCCAAGTTTTAGTGTCATCGGACTCGGCGTCCACAGTAGGTTACTGCGCAACTGCCGAGTACTTTCAAAACAACCTATGCCACAAAACCAATCATCCCGAAACATCTATTGAAGTGACCATGCCGTAACGCGCCCAATACCGTGGACACAGCTATTCGAATAGATTTTTACACTCTGCAGAGGTTGTACACTTTACCCACAAGTAGGGTACCGCGCTACGAACACCTTAATGTCGCGGCGGATCCTAACAAAGCCATTACCCACCTTAGCTGAATCTAACTAGCCAACACAGAAGCTACCATGGGGTTAATGACCCATCAATGAAGTCATAACCGGAATATCACTCACACAGATCGTATCCCTTCCCCATGGTCTCCCGTTACGCACCCGCTCTCCATTTTGGCTAGTAGAACAACTAGTGGGGTTTATGCTAAGCCGTTGCCCACACAACGGTCGAGTGGTTGTACGATAAAAGGGTTAGGCAAGATGACACCCCAGTTCATCCTTATACCGACCAGATGGACATCTCATGCTCAACCACAAAGGTACAAGCACGCAAGCGGCATTTCGCACCGAAAACGCCGTCCATCCCGCCAGGTCAAGCCTTTCTTTTATTTCCCCAGCATTCCATTCTGATCTTCTAAAACACTCGTACCCTTATTCTTAGTAAAGCGCTTATAATCATGGTTTACGATATATTGAGAGGAATAATGGGTAGCGAGTATCTCTGACATGTAGTTTACGCCTAACCGAGCAAATCCTAGGTCATCGGGGTAGGGTTATAGCAAACAAGGGATGGCTATCCAACCAGGTCTTGCGATAAAACAATGCATTTTACAAAACAGGCCAATAGGTTGTATTTATAAATCTAGGATAAGAATGCATCAAAGGATGGGATTGGACTTGCCATTCACAAAGCCTTCCGGGAAGTCCCGATCGAGGTACTGTCCTTCAGGTTCTGGCTCACGGCACTGTTTCTCGGACTCTTGTTCGTAGTACTGCTCGTCGACGGGTTCTCCCTGGGTCACCTCGTGATCTACGGCGCACACAAACAAACATTCAATATCGAAAAAGAAATAAAGGTTTTATCTACAAGCCCGAATCGGAAATAACTTAAGAAACAATGGTAGAAGGAATATCTGCGGGGGATTTCTTGATGGCAAGGCCGTCATTATGCTAGAAATGCCGTGGTAAAGTTTCAGGGCAAACGGGGGATTTTTGGCGCATAAAATAATAGGCCGAACGGGGTTTTAGGGAAGGAAATAGGGCCTGAGGACCTATTTGTAATTACTGTCGGGGAGGGGAGGGCTTGATTGTAATTTCTAGAAATACCCAGGGTACTCTAAAAAGGGTCAGGGACCTATCCATAAATATCTTGTGCAGTGGAGGGGTTTATTTACTAAATAGGATGAGCAGGGGGGGTTATTTGGGAAAAGGGTTTAAGGGGAGGTGTGGTTCTTTAGGGAATAGGCAAAAGGGCAGGGGGCTCAGGGCAATTGTGCCTTTCTTCTTCCTCTCGTTACCAGAGCAGAGGAGGGGGAACAGGGGCCGGTGGCGCCACCCAATCCGGCGGCCCTAGGGCACGGCGGCGGCCGGGGGCAGGGCTACGCGGGGAGGGGAGCGAGGGGAACTCATTCCTCCACTCACCGTGGGTCGGGGCGGCGCGGGGCGGGCTGCCCACGGGGGCTAGGGGCGGCGGGCGGAGGGCCTGGCGGCGGCAGTGGAGCAAGGCCGGGGAGGGGGGGCTAGAGCTGCGGGGGAAGGTCGTGGCGGTGGCTGGGCGTGGCGTGGGGTACTTATAAGCCGGCGAGGGGGGGGGAAAAGAGGATGGCGCGGTGGAGGCCGGTGAGTTCGGGAGCGGCCAGTAATGGCGGTGGGGGCGGCGGTGGTACGGGGTGCTGCTGCGCAGGGCGGCCGGTGGCGCTGGTCGTCGCTGCGCAGGGCGGGGTGGTGGCGCGTAGCGGGGAAGGGCAGCCCGGGGGCGTGCGGCGCAGGGGGAGGTGGCCCGTGGCGAGGCGACGCGCGGCGGCCGGCACTGCTCGGCGTCGCAGCACGCAGGGGCAGCGCGAGCGCCAAGACGGCAAGGGGGTACGGCGTGCGCAGAGGAGGGCCGGGTTAGGCAGCTCCTGTGGAGACGTCAAAGGGCGGGGGCGGTGGTGGTGGCCGGCGTTGAGCTCTCTGCTTGGTGCCGTGCTGCGTATGCAGGGGAGCGAGGGGAGCAGGAAGTAGGAACAGAGAAAGGAGAAAGGAGAAAGGAAAAGGAAAAGGGGTAGAGGAAAAAGAAAAGGAGGGGGGAGGCGTCGGCGGATTTTACGGCGGCGGTCGCGAGCGCGAGGTCGAGCACGCGGGGGGGGGGGAAGATGCGTCGGCGGGATTCGCGGTGACGTTCGCGAGTGCGCGACGCGACGCGTGAGGGGAAAGAGCTGCATCGGCGGGATTCGCGGCGACGGTCGCGAGTGCGGAGTTGAG
This sequence comes from Panicum hallii, assembly GCF_002211085.1. Classification (NCBI taxonomy): domain Eukaryota; kingdom Viridiplantae; phylum Streptophyta; class Magnoliopsida; order Poales; family Poaceae; genus Panicum; species Panicum hallii. The sequence goes on along the minus strand of NC_038044.1, from coordinate 28,515,282 downwards.
CACGCGGCATGTCGCGGGGGTCGAGGAAAAGAGAAAGGCTGGCGGTCAATGTCGGATGTCAGACGGCGAAAGGTCGAGGGGTGTTTTGGGCGGTAAGGGTTTAGGAACGATCCGAGCTTGATGACGGAAAAGTTTTGAAAATTATTTTTAGCGAGTGATTTGTACTGTAATTTAGACAGGGTAAAAACGCGGGCGTTACAATAATAGACATTCAACTCCTATATCGCGCGAGTGACAGGAAATCACTCGACTTCTACCGGTCCTATTAGCAGAGCATCTAGCCGATATGGACTCAGGCACATTACATAGGTTTCTAGCATCAATGCATCTAAGGTTCCATTTCAACTCCTAGACTTAATGCAGGATATAACTTATAAGTATAAGATTGCATAATGTAGTAATTTGAAATACTAGGTTATGCTCCGGGGCTTGCCTTTACTGGTGGGGTTGGAGTCACGGATGTTAGTATTGTTATCTTCCAAACTTTGGTTCGGGGCTTCAGATAATCCCTTGGTGACGTTCATTTGGTCTTCACAAATATCCTCTGCAGACTTCTAGGAGATCTTGTAGGTATCGTTTGCGGAAGTAATCGTATCTATCATGCAATGCGACATTACATTCAAAGTGTGCATACGAAACTATCTTACTTTATAATAAAGTTGTAATCCAACACTCATTTAACATACTACTCACGTAACAATCAAAAAGATCAGAAACTAACTTGGCTAGAGCTTTAGTTGGACAACTGATTAAAATCGGCTATTTGTTGAAGATTACAATAGAGCCGATTGGAAACAACAAGGGTTCAGCTGATAGAATTGGTAAAGAAGGGAGCTATCTACACAGCATTAGGAAATCTGCTGATTTCTGTTTAGAAGAGAAATCGGCATGAGTAGTTTCTGTATATGAGCAGAAGAGATTAACCGATTTGGTTTCACCTAAGGTTAAAACGGCTGATAGAGGTAGGAATATTAAAGGTACAGTGTTTCAAGGATAGAACAAGGAAGGATCTTGCTGATTAGATCTAGTTATCAGCATGTTTTTGCCTAACTGATGGTTGGTGTATCGGCTTGCCTTAGTCGATGAGCGTGCATCAGGTTTAGCTGATTGATGTGCTTTGGTTGTGCCTAACAGAGGCGTGTCTACCGTGCTATCTTATTGATCTAGGGTTGTGTACTTTGGCCTGTGTAGTCGATGGATAGGTGCATCAACTTTCTAATTGTTTGATGAAGGTATCGGTTATTTTAGCAGAGGGGTGTTTCCTAAAGCAGCTGTGTCTTAACTAATCTATGTGAGTATCGGTGTATCTAGCCGATCGTGTGCGTATCGGTATAGCTGATCTATGCTTTAACAAAACTAGTTGATTGTGTGAACATCGGCTGAGCCGATTTATGTACGTGTACTTGTCGATTGGTGAATCGGCCTACTAGCCGATTTAGTGCATCGGCACATTAGCCGATTTACACATCGGGTAGAACTAGTCGAGTGATGTATCGGCATAGCTAGTTGATTAGTGCAAGTAACTAGCCGATGGTGTATTGGTGGACTAGTCGAACTACGTATCTGTACGGTCTGTGTCTCAGTGTATTCAGCCGATTGGTGGGTCGGCTGTGTAGCTGGTTCTCACCTTTAATGTTCTCCTATATTTACTGGGTCATATTAGCCGTGTAGCCGATTGTCCCACTTTGTAATAACTGGGCCTAACTAAGATGTGCTTAAGTATTATTCTAGGTAACTAGGTGTGGTTGCATCGACTTGATTATGTCAGTACGACAATCGATTGACATCTAGCCGATGGGGCCATCTAAACTGGATCCGTTACAAGAACCAGGTGGAAAAGGACATTAACATCGGACTAGGCTGATGAGACCACAAGTGTGAAACTAGATTGAAGAGAATGTGGCTGATGGGCTTGTGCCGATGAGGATATGTTCTACAGATGTGCAGCCGATTGGAGTGTGATTAAGGGTATGTGACCGATAGGTATATAGCCGATTTCCTAGCCAATAAATCGGCTGATAGAAGTGTGCGGATAAGGATGGGAAAACTAAGGATTGATCGGCCATATTTGACCAATATGGAAAATAATTAGAATCGGCTTGGATCGGCCGATAGCAAGAACCCTAAGATTGTGTGGGCACCTCAGATTGATCGGCTATGTGGCAGCTGATGTAAAATATAACAGAAGGCTGCATCGGCAGTAGCCGATACAAGGAATAAAGTATCGGCGAACTAGCCGACGTAGGAGCATATCTAAGGAAGGGCATCGGTTTGACAACCATTATGCTAAATAGATCTAACAAAGACTAATCTATCCTATACAACTAGACTAAGTATATTAAACATCACTATTAACTTTGCACAACAAGCTAACTTATTTCTTAAAAGAACTTAGATTATTACGAATTAAGAATTACAGCTTTTGATTAATTAGATAAGTCCTAAGTTAGCAATGGATTCTAATACCATTTAAATTAGGATACAAAGAGTTATCAGAAACAAATTTATCCTAAATTTTTCAGAATATTTTATGCATCAACTAAATTAGAGTAAATAAGGTAAGTAAATCATGTGCAAAACATGAATCATTTTTATAGATCAAACTACTGCAACATTGGGGTTAAAAGTTGTACTAGGTAATAATTGTCCTATAACTAAACTACTGTGAATTTATCAAGATTTTATCTTTACAGAAACTATGCCACAAAAATAAACAAAAATAGCACTAACAGACTAAGAGTTGTTTATAACTGTAGATATACACAATATCTTGTTCTGAAATTTTGTGAATAGGTTACGCTATTCAAGAGCAACACCTTAAAATATTTTCATAATTTTTCATGAACTAGAGCTATTGTTTATGAATTTTCTTTGAAAATAAGCATAAATTCATAATTTGGTGTATAGCCTAATATTAATCCTAATATTTTTACTATGGGTTGCACATGCAAAAAGGAAGTTAGAGTATAAATTTCAGATATAAATATTAAGAGAAACATCCTTAAATAAAATCTAAGCATTGTATCAGCATACAACAAAAGTACTCAAATTGCTAAGTAATCGAACAGTAAAGAACTCGAGGTTTTTACACAGAGCTACACATGGGACATACAACCTAAGTTCCAAAAATCAGCCACAACACATAACATGAGATACAAATAAAACACTCATTTCCTAGTATTTAATCTACATCAGAACATACACACATATAGCTCAAACTCACTACATAAAAGTAGTCGAGTATAACTTAAGGATTCTAACAAAACTGGTTTGGCATTTTTCTGATTTTTCTACAAATTTCTATGGAATTTAGAAGTTCACTAATTTGAAATAAGGAAGGCTCTGAAAATTTTACAGAGAACACCCCAGAACTTTCTAAGTCGAAACAATCAGGTCCCTGGTCGGGGAAAACAGAGGACAGGAAGGAGGCGGCGGCGTTTCGGCGAAGGGAGTCGCCGGCGGCGAGAGGCCAGGGGTGGAGGAGCACAAGGAAGTAGAGATGGACCTCGGGCGGCGTTCGGGTGGAGCTGGGGTGGTCGGAGGCGGGCCGGCCACGGAGTTCTGCTTCGGGCGGCGGCGATCGGGCTTGGTCATGGTGGCGATGTCCCGGCATGCTGGGGGTCGAAGAGGCTCGGTGAGGTGGTCCAGGAGCTTCCTTGAGGTGATGTGGTCCTGCTGGAGTGATCAGCAAGAGGTAGGAGCTGCTGGACGGCCGAGTCGACGGGGAGGCCGAAGCGGTGGCAGAGGAAGGTCGACGGTGAACGTCAGTGGGACGGTCTAGTGAGGGGTTTGCGCTGGGGTGGGGTCGGGGAGCACCGGTAGGAAGTGGAGAAACTCGGCAGGGGGTCCAGGAGAGCGGGGAGGGGCTGATGATGGCTGCCCAGGATGAACAGGGGCGACGGCAGCCATGGCAGCGGGTGGCTCTGTTCGAAGAAGTAGAAGAAGGCAGGAAAGGAAGAGGAGGACGAGAGCAAAAGAGCAAGAGAGTGTGCGGGCTTATATAGGAGGAGGAGGAGGAGGATAAGGCACGGCACAGCAGGCAGCAAGCGGTGCAGAGCTTGCAGAAAAGAAACAGAAGAGGAAGCAAAGTGGGATGCATCCAGGGACTTTTCTGCAATTACAGAAAATACAGGGACCTCATTGTAAACCAAGTTTTCCCACTATTCTAGAGTTCAAATGAAAAAGTGTTTAAAATAAAAGTTGTGCAACTTTTCAAATCCTACAACTTTGTTTTAGAGTTTAAATTCAAAAACTCAAAGAATGAAGTGTTAATTTAAAACCTTGGTCTAAAATTAAGATTATAAGGTTTTTGTCCTAAAGGGTGTAAATTTCATAATATTTAGGACCTAAATGCAAGCATTTATAACATGTCATGATAATTTGACCTATTTATGATATGTCATGATGACTGGATAGACATATCATGATGACTGGATAGACATGTCATGATGACTGGATAGACATGTCATGATGACTTGCACCTTTTTACACTTTAGCCCTTAGTAACTTTGAAAGTTACTTTTATAATTCCACTACTTGCATAAAAGGACTTGTACTTTTGTAATATTACATAAATACCCTTATTTTCATAACTTTACTCAAATTTTTACACAATTCAACACATACCTTTCGAATAAAACTTTTGGATATATACATATTTATATTTTTTATTTTATTATTATTATTATTTTATTATTATTATACATTTTTTACAGGGGATAAAGTAAGAAAAATGTGTTTACAAAACCACCCTTCACTTATTTTGAAGTTACCTCTTATCCAATTACATTTTGCAAAAGCAACCCTAGGTTTTTCTGTAATTATAAAAATACCCTTTTTATGTGCATTTAAATTTTTAAAAGCTTTACTTAAACACACACAAGCTTTACACTAACAAGCACATACTTCACACTAACAAATAATGTGCCTAGCTTACAAGTACATGAACTGTCACACGCGCCCGCCACCGCGACCCTACCACTCGCATCTGCTACCGCCTCACCTCTTCACGCCTCCGCGCACGCGGCCGTGTCACAGGGACATGGACATGCACTACGTGAAAGAATGACATTGCTAACGGGCAAAGACGGCCATTGGTAATGAGCATACCGTTTATGGGTTACTAATGACCAGTCAATTACCAATTACACGCAAAAAGTAACGGGCGTTCGAGAACATCCATTACTAAAGGCCGTTACCAATCACAACTTGCACCTGCTCCCGCTGGGCCCACAGTCTATATTGGTAATGGGCGGCTATATAAGCCCGTTACTATAGCTGTTATCAATGACCCCGTGCGGATGCTTCCTCTGGGCCCATTGTCGGAGTTGGTAACGGGCGCCCTTAATGCCTGTTACTAAAGGCCATTACCAATCACCCTGCACGGCAGCTCCCGTTGGGCCCACTGTCAGTACTGGTAACAGGTGTCATGTATGCCCGTTTCCTTCGATATGACATTGGTAATGGTCTTCACTTTTACGCCTTATCAATGAGTTCTCAAAGGTAACTGATTTCATTTGTTGCCCGTTACCGGTTGTTGATGCAAAAATCTAGCCGTCGGCTTCTTACGTGCTCACACAAGAGGACCTGAGAGATTTGCTTTGCTCTGGCACAGGCTCCAATTAGCTTCGCGTAGGTGCTAGGCGTGCCAATCAATTTAACCTTTAATTGACGAGGAATAAGGCAATCATCAAATACTAGAATGTAACAGCTGGATTTCCAAACCATTCCAAAGGAGTATCGGCCAGAAGCTCGATATAGATATAATAAGAAATCAGCTTAAAACAGCCGATTCTACTGTGAGGCAATACCAATTACTCAATACTACTTCACGAACAACACTTAAATTCAGATCTAATCGGCTATATTCTATGCAGTAACTCAAAACAATAAAGCACAACTGCAGCTGATAGAAAGCCTAAGATCTAAGCTGGATAACTTGTGATATAAACTAAACTACACAAAATTAAACAAATCAACCTTGCAAAGTGTAGCAAATATCGATAACCGGTGAGTAAATAGATCGAGAAGGAAGCGATGCGCCATCAATCAAAGATCTAATTTGCTCGATAAACACGGAACTTACCAGCAAGCTAGAGATCGAAGTGATACAGCCCTGCTACCAAAAGAACTAGTCGAAAGGAAAAAACTACGAAACTAGGGTTCGGTGAAGTCGCCGATAATGAAGAAAAGGGTTTGTTGTATTGATTGTGTGATTATTCTGATTACAAGCCCGTAGGCCAATATTTATAGCTGAAGCTAACAAACCCTAGTCGATCATGACACAACATGACTTGACCAAAAAGAAAACAATCTTTCTAAAATAAATAACTACCACAAGACTCGGACTCCACACGATAACTTGCTGACATGGACCATTAGCGCCAATTCCGCTCCATCGGCTGCAATGCCACCTTGGACAATCGGCCGCCTCCTCTGCTTCAGCATCGGCCAGTCCCATCAGCCTCCTCCCTTGCCTTATCTTTGACCAAACTGTGTCAAAAAATGGTGTCAACACATGCCCCCCAATTTTGGAATAAAATATGTTTTGTTCCGAAATTATCTCCAGTCATGATTACCTCTCCAATCCAGGCATGAATGGTCTTCTAGTCTTCATCACAATTACCGGTCCTTTCAAGCCACTCCGACTCCTCGATCCTTGGAATGAAAACCGAGGAATGCTCCTGACCCTTCCATTTCCTGATCAACTGTAGCAGCGCGACACTTGCACTTCCCAACCAACTGTAGCAAAGAGACGCTTCGTCTTCCCCTAGCAGTTATAAATAGAGATCTTGGGCAAGATCAAAGGGATCAAACCGCATTTGTTGTCGCATTATCTTCCCCAAATCCTCCACAAATCTAAACAATGGCTAGCAACAAGCAACGGGCAGAAGGTCCATCTAGTGCTAATCAACACCACCGCGCTCGTCTCCGCCGGCAAGGGTGAGAAAATCTTTGCCTTTGCATATCCTCATGTTCACACCTCTGATCTTCCTAATCTTGCAGGGCCATCTCCATGGCCGACAAAGCTTCTAGTGCAATCCGCGGCGCACCACCCGCAGCCCCAGCGAGCTCCTCCTCCGGCTCCATAGAGGCTTGATGATTGGAGTTCTACCTAGAGGCTACACAAGCGGCATTGTCGGCTGCCGAGGCTAAAACTTCTACCGCCTGCGCAATGCTGGCTGATGCTGACGCTAGAGTTGCAGGTAGGATTTCTTTTCAACCAAAATCTTCCTTCTTCGATAATCTTCCATATTTTGATCATTTTCCTCTTTCATCTCGGAAGCACTGGAGGCCCAACTTCAGGCCCTGCATCTGATGGCGAACCATGCCACCACCACAGTGAATGCCAGGGGTGCTCTACTTGCCGCCCGCTTGCAAGACATTCCCAACCGTGCCATAGAGATCGCTGGCATGGAGTTCGTCACGGGCCGCAGTCGCTCTGGCTGTGGTGCAGACTCAACTCGGGCACGAGCTCCAAACTCTACACCCTGTCTTCCCTGAAGGAGAAGATCGAGTAGGCTTCGAAGAGCTCGTTGACAAGTTTGATGAAGCCGTCGGAACCATCAGTGCTGAAGTAAACGTTGAGGGTGTAGTCAATAGGGTCTTCCTTGGTGAGTACATTGTACCTGATATAGTGAATGTATCATCTTTCACCTCTATGTTTATCTATAGCACCTTCGTTCTGCATCGGTGTAAACAATGTTTTCCTCTACATACTTTCAGTAGCCGACATCCAAAATGTTGTTTCAAACGAATTTAATTTTTGCACTAAGGGTGACACATATCACATCGGCCATATCCCATTATGCTCAAGTACCATGGGCTTAATCGACCACTCTTGCCTTCATGCATGATTGCTCTATCATCCTTATATTACACTAAAGGTGATACTTCTTGTATCTGCTATAATTTTCGAACCAATCCTCTTTCCAAATGATTGGCTCAAGCATCCACCCATATGCTAGGATAAAAATTTTCAAGTATTTACCATTTAGAGCTCGCTCAAACTTTTCTCCTTCGAGGGTTTCTAGAATGTAGGCATTTCTAGGAATACACTGATTTATCCAATAAGGACCCTCCCATGTAGGGGACCATTTGCCATACTTCTGATCTCTAGACTCTATCGGCAGAATCAATTTCCAAACCAAATCCCTTGGGCAAACTCTTTATCCTTGACCTTTTTATCATAACATCTGGGCACCCGTGCTTTATTTGCTTCAACATTTATCAAAGCCCTAAGCCAATGGGAAGTCAAATCTTCTAAGCCATCAGATTTGTATACTCATCGGCTTTAGCTGATTCATAGCACAAATTAAACTCTGATAGAGCCAAGATCCACTTCTCAGTTCTCCAATTCAAAATCGGCAATGACAGCATGTATTTCACAACATCATCCTTACACACAAAGACGCACTCAGCCGATAATAGATAATGTCTAAGCTTGGTGCATGAAACATATAATCATAAACACAATTTCTCGAGTGTAGAATACCTGGTCTCTGCATCCAAGAGTCTTCTACTAACATAATAAATAACATGTTCTTTTCCTTCGAATAGTTGAATAAGGGCTGATCCAATGGCATGCTCATCAGCTGACAAGTATAACATAAACGGCTTGTGCTTCTGGGGCGGAACTAATACTGATGGGGTCACCAGGTATTTTTTACATTTTCAAGAGCTTTCTGCTGCTCCTTTCCTGAGATGAATTCTTGGTCGGCCTTCAGCTTCAACAACTGGCTAAACAGCTGAATCCTTCTGGACAAATTAGATATAAATCTCATAATAAAATTAATCTTGTCATTTAATGACTGAAGTTGTTTCTTGTTTTTCTAGAGCAACTACTTTGTTGATAGCACCAATAATCTTTTGTCCAATTTTGATTCCTTTTTCATAAACCATGTAACCCAAGAACTGGCCAGCCGATACACAAAAAGCGGATTTGTTCGGATTCATCTTTAACCCATGTTTTTTGGTGCATTCCAATGTCTTATGGAAATCGGCTAGATGCTCTCGAAACTCTTTGGACTTGACCACAACATCATCAATATAAATCTCCACAATCTTACCAATAACACCATGAAATATATAATTCATAGCCCTTTGATACATTTCCCCAACATTTTTCAAACCAAAAGTCATGACGACCCACTCATATAAACCAACATGTCCAGGGCACCTAAATGCGGTCTTTGGAATATCCTCTTCTGCCATGAAAATCTGATTGTATCCTGCATTTCCATCCATAAAGCTATTGACCTTATATCTTGAAGCAGCATCTACTAACACATCAGTCACTAGCATTGGATAACCATCCATCAGCTTGGCCTTGTTCAAGTTCCTGAAATCAATGCACACCCGTAATTTGCCATTCTTTTTATATACAGGAACCACATTGGAGATCCATTCAGCATATCGGCATTGTTGGATAAACTTAGCTTTAAGTTACCTAGTGATTTCAGTCTTGATGTCAGGCAACACTTCTGGTTTACATTGCCTGGCACCATGTTGATACAACCGATACCGTGGTTTAATTGGCAACCGATTTTCAACAATCGATCGGTCTAATCTTGGCATTTCATAATACTCCCAAGCAAAGCAATCCTTCAATTCCTTTAATAAATCAACTAAATCTTGCTTACATTCAGGATCTAACTTTGCACTAATAGATGTCGGCCTAGGCTTATCACCATTTCTGATGTAGCACTAGCCCGATCTTCTGATAGCTATGGTAAATTCAATTGGTGAAGTCATGACCTTGGCGATCTGGGCTTCTAATCAGTCATGATTTGAACCCCTGCAACCATTACATGGCTGCTTCATTGGTTATCAACCAAACACAACTTGATTGACCACGGCAAGAAGGCTTTTCCTGCAAGCAAATTGAAGAACACAAGCAAGAAAGGGTAAACTTGCAATCTAAAATTGCAGATGTATATGAAGCAAAGAACAAGATAGGGTTTAAGCACTGATCACAAAAGGACTAATTGCTACAATGGTGTAGAACAAGAATGGGGCCCTGATTCACAGCAAAAGGACTTGACATCACAGTTACAACGAAAGAGATCTGTTTCTCGATGGAAAACTAGAACTAAAAAAATCCAAATCCAAATGAGGCGGCTGCTACAGAATATATGAGGGTTAGATCGTGGATGACACCCCTGGATGCGCTACAATAGGCTCCAACATGATACATGGGCCAACGGCCCAAAAGATGGTGGCGCAGCACCGTGACAGATTCCAGATGTCCCCTTATTTTGATGATTCCCATTGACTCAGATGGAATTTTTATGTGGGACCGGTGCCATTGGAAGCTCTATGAAATTCTTTTTCCATCCATATAAAGAACATCTGAAACAGACTCCATATGCAACCTGGGTGTTGTTTTTAGTGCGTGCTGCTCCTAGACTCCAAGGTGGACTCGAAATTGAGTTGTTTTGGGCCTCCAGCTTGGCAACTTCAACTAAATTAGCCTTGGGCCTCCTTCTTTACTTGGGCATCCTTGATGGACTCCTTTTCCATGTGATGCACCAATCATGGTCATATGCATGGGTGTCATGTCCTCATCATCCTCCCCTTCTTGGCGAAATGCCGTCCTCGGCGTTGAGTGTGCTCTAAACTGATCCTGCACAACACAAAGGAGAACAGGGTTGCGAAAATAAAGGGAACCGAAATATTTTGTGATGAGGAATCTGACCATGTTTCCAAGTTTCTAGTTTGTCATCTCGCTCAAAAATTTCAGCAAGCATGTAGGCTTCTGGATCGGAATGCACACGATTGTTGCCAACTCTATCCTGCACAAGATTAGTACTAACAAAAGACAATGCAGGAATAGATTTCTTGAAAACAAAACTAGAGGAACATGGGATGACAATTTTAGTAGTATGGCAGCCCTCTAGTTGATCATAATTTTGCAAAACAAAAGGAGACTTTAGATTTCCACAAATGTAGGCTCGATGTATCATATGCTGTCCTTTGTTGTTATGTTTGCCAATAGCATGATACGTGTGTCTAGAAAACCATGGCAAATCAGCATATTGAACAAGTCTATCTTCCAAACAATTTAGATTATAGAAAACATCAAATTCAATTTAACCCAAAGTGTTTAAAGAAGACAATAGTTTGAGCTCATCGTTTGCGCTAGCAATATAAATAACATGTGTAATTCCAACGCAAGTGTGTGGTTTTAAAACATGTATAGTAGAAGCATTATCACATGAATCATCTTTATCACCAGGAACATGGCGGAAGTCATCTTGTGACAAAGAGAGATCAAGACTAGGTTTCACTAACAGTTGCTCTATAAAAGTATGATTGGTGGAATAATTCAGCACATCAAAAGAAGTCTCACCATTTGTGAGTGTCGCACCATAGGCATTACCTTTGCTCACTTTTTTAGCAGTATTAACAGGTGCAGTATGAAAAGATGGTTCTAAATTTTCACATGAGGTTGTGAGCACTTCATTTTCTTTCATGTCATGCTCTCGCTTTTGTACAGTATCCTGCAAAATGTTAGCCATATCAAGAGGAATGACAATGGATTGATCATCTAGATGATGCACCTCATCATTAGAATTCAATACAGGAGGTGGATTAGCAAAATTTTCTCTCATAAGAATTTTCATATCATTCCAAGTTTGAGGTTTATCTGATGTACTTAACGTCTCCCACCAAGTTGAAGCAGAATCTCGCAATACGCTAGTTGCATTCTGAACCTTCCTCCTTGCACACATAGAACGATTAGCAAATATTTTATCTATTGCTATTTCCCACTCCATGTACTCATCATCACCTATGCCATCATAAGTTGGTGGATATGAACAACCTGTCATTGTTAGAAGACAGTAAAAGACAACATAAAAAAGTATTATCCCTATCAACTAGCAACTACTGGGATTGGGAGGTGGATAAGTGGACTACAATATCTCAAGAGGCTTACCACCATCTTGCAAGTGTTCTTACCAAAGCCAACAGGGCGGTACAATCTGCTATCAAGCTTGAGTGTTGCAAGGTGAACCTCTACTGACAGAAGTATATGTGTAGCTTGGGGTAGGCACAATATGATAGCAAGGAGACAGCAAGTATCGAAAGTAGATTTGCAAAGTTCAATAAGTATCCAAAGTACTGGTCACCATTGATGGCTAAGATATGTCCCTAGACATAGTGCAATAAGTTGGAATAAAGAACGATGGACAGAACTCAAAGAACAAGCAACCAGCAACTCATGCAATTATTTTTATCTATTTCCCTAATTTTTCCTCCTGTCATTGTTTTTTTGCAACTTTTTTATTTTTCAACTTTTTCTTATATTTTTATCTGAACACGAAACACACGGGATGGAAGCATAAAAATTTCAGCCTATACAGAGTTAAGATGTGGTCTATAGAAAATCAGGCACATGCTTTGAAAACATGCAGCATCTTTGGAGCTTGAGATGTCCCACTTCGAAAGTGAATTTCGCAAATTTGTGAGTGGAGAACCCCGAAAAGCCGGGGAAAAAGAGATGCAAAATTAAATTTCACATGATTTCAAAAAAAAAGTTTGCCCCATTCTGAATCAGGGTTTTTTATGGTAAAAACTAGGCAGAACACGTTGGCGCGGCTAGGGCAAAGTGTCCCTATCCTCCAACGCATAAACAAGGCTGAGTGAAGCATCTCAGCAAGCGAACAACCAAGGGCAAAGCGTCCCTGGTCTACACAGCAATAGGTACTGCCAGATGAAAACAAGAAGGACTACGATGCAAGGCAAAAAACACACGGCGGCTTGCAACCTATCTAGAGCTTGTGCGGCGAGAGTTCACACAAGGTGGCTAGCACGAGCAAATCAAGTAACTTGAGGGCTCGACTTGTTGTTTGGGTAAAGGTGGATGGGATAACGGGGGAAACAAAAATAGCGATGGGCGATTGAACTATGACCATGAACTCACTAAACTAGCAACAACGACTCGACCATAGATACAAACTCAACAAAGCGAATCTAAAACAAAATTGCAAAGGCTAAAACAGGTGATAGGATAGCCGAAAGTGTAAATTTTTTTAGCTTTTTGTGGACTATAGGTAATGAAATCGAGATGAATCTAAAGGGGAACATGAAGGTATACCTCACGGTTACCCTGAATCCTGATACCACTTGATATAGCATTGGCCCGATCTTTTAATAGGTATGGTAAATTCAATTGGTGGAGTCACGATGTTGGCGATCCAGGCTTCTTATCAGTCATGATTCGAACCCCTGTGTCACACCCGGTTTTGAAAAAGGAACCGAATGCATCTCATATGTGCGTCAGGATCAAGTTCCACACATATGATAGACAATACAAGTGTATATCCGAAATAATATCATAACGAAAGAGAGTGTCATAGTACTTTATTACATGACCGAAAGTCTTAATCTTAAGAGAATAAGTAGATATTTATAACTAGCAGCGGACTTCAACTTCACAAGTAGATGACTGGGAGACATATGCCTAGTACTCTTCAAAATCTTCAGGAAACTCCGGACAATTATCTTATTCTGAGCAGTATTGGTTTTAATAAAGCAAGCATGAGTACACTTATGGTTGGTACTCAGCAAGTGGAGAGTGGAGTAAATTATATGACATGCAAGGCCAAAATCAAGGATAAGCTGATATGGTTCGACTGCGATAAGCATTTTTAGTTGATCAAGTTTTATTTAGCAAGCATTAACTAAATGTAAGTATATACCAACCCTTAAATAAATAAAAGAGATAAAATAACAACATTATGAACAAAGAACCTCAATTTAAATCATCTTTAAGTTCAATTATCATGTGAGGGTCCAAGCCGCTCTTAACTGTGAGCACGGCTGATATATCAGTTTTCACTCTGCAGAGGTTGTACACTTCACCCACATTTCGTGTTTTCCTTGATGCCTGGGTTTGCGAGGCCCTTAAACACTTCCAAGGTGAGTGGCAGGGATTCAGTACGAGGCCTTTACAAAGATTCCCTAACTTATGACAATCCACTAAGGTTTCAAGTCAAAGCAGTCATAACCCTCCCTACTGAGGTAGTGCCTTAGCCAAGGACCACATATCATAAAGCCTCAAGAGGAGCGAGCTATACCCCGATGATGCAACTCCTCTTGCCCTTTTGGTAAGATTATCATAAGCTAAAGTTTCTAATTAATTAGCCAAGATCAGAGCCATGTAGTATTGTGGTTGCACTATTTTCCTAGGTGGTTCTCCACGTTCCAAATAATGCAATGATCTTAATTATCATCATAAAAGTATTCCAGAACATGAGTAAATCGGTGTAGCTTGATTACAGGTTATCCAACCAAAGTCTAAGTAATAGCAACTAGCATAGCTACAACATAAATATAACAACCCAGGTTTAATCAAGGAAGTTCAAAAGAAACTAGGCACATCCTTAGTTTGGGATCCATCATAGTCTAGACACATGCATACATATAAAATAAATGTGTGTATTTATAAAGTTATTAGGACTGGAATATGACCAAGGACCACTTGCCTTCGTTAAAGAACAATTGCTGCTAAGGAACATCTTCAAAGCCTTGCTCTAGCGGACCCTCGAACTACGCACCGTCTATCGTAACACATAAGTACATACAAACAAACAAATATGATAAATAAGAAATAGTACACCAAACAATATAAACAGAGCAAAACATTGTTATAAATCTACTGTATACAGTGCAAGGGTCGCGTGAGCATGAGAATCAATGAAAGCGGAGTTAAAACAGAGAAGTTATGGCTAAAATATGATTCTAGGGGCTTATTTGTAGAAGATTTGAAACTAGAAGGGCTCTGGGCAAAGAAACTGAGGACTAGAACATAATTAAACCTTAGATCTAGGGTTTAGATTGCAAAACAGAGGGGCTAGGGATGGCGGGTTCTATTTTAGAAAAGGACAGGGGCCTAAACAGAAGAAAAAGGATCTATTCGTGAATACTTTTGAACTGTCGTGGACTGCTGGTTGATTTCGATAGAACTCAGGGGCTAAAGTGCAAATTAACCTAGGGTTGACTGGTATCGGTTCATTTGACTCCGGTCCAAATCGAATCTAGATCGTCGGATCTAGATCGGACGGCTGCGAAGCAACTGGCGCTGCGGGGCGGCGGCGTTGGGCGCCGACGGCGAGGCGTGGCCGTAGAGCTCCGGCGAGCAATCGTGCGCTCGGGAAGGTGGGAAACCGAGGGGAAAAAGGCTGGCAACGATGACCACCTCCACGTGGAGCTTCGGCGGTGGGCGGGGGTGACGGAGCGGTGGCGGAGCGGTGCGACGGCGGCGCACCAGAAACACGGTGAAGGCGGCGGCTAGGCTTCGAGGGTGAGAAGGCGGAGGCTACGGGTCTGGCAGGTTTTAGGGCACGGGGAGGCATTTTATAGGGTGGCCGCGGGCCTTGGCGTGCGGGCCCGGGGCTCCGCGCGACGGGGGAAGGCCGAGATGGGGCTGGACTTGGATGCGAGTCCGAGCCGGACTCGTGCTGGAGGTCGGGGACGACCTTAACGGGTGGGCCCCGCCTGTTAGCGTGAAAGAGGGAGGGAAGGAGAGAAGCTAGCGCACAGGCGGGCCTTTGGGCCGGGGAGGAGGCGAGTGCAAGTAGCTATTGGGCTAGGCCACGCAGGGAGGGAGAAGAAAGCAAGAAGGCTAGCTGGGCTGGGCCGCAAGGAGGAAAAAGAGAGAGGGAAAAAGAAAAGAGGGAGTGGGCCGGGCCCAAATAGAAAAAGAGGGAGAAAAGAATTGCATTCAAATGCATTTGAATTTATTTGAAATTTATATTCAAATAGAAGACAAACAATAAAACAATGCGATGCGGCATGAAATGCACAAAACCTATATTTCCTTATGTTTCTTTTTATGGTCAAGTAATTTACGATTAATTCACGGTAAATGCTCTAAAATCAAAGTAATGGAATAAAAACCTTGTAGGTCCTAAAAGAAATCTAGCAAAATTTATTTAGGTTTCTAATTTGAAAATTAGGGTGTTACACCCTACAACTGTTACACCACTGCTCCGTTGGTTATCAACAAGCACAACTTGATTGACCTTGGCAAGAAGGCTTTCCCTGCAAGCGAATCGAAGAACACAAGCAAGAAAGGGTAAACTCGCAATCTGAAATTGTAGATGTATATGAAGCAAAGAACAAGATGGGATTCAATCTCTAATCACAAAAGGACTAATCGCCACAGTGGTTTAGAACAAGAACGGGGGGCCCTGATTCACAGTAAAAGGACTTGATGTCACAGTTACAATAAAAGAGATCTGTTTCTCGATGGAAAACTAGAATCGTCTGTTCAACATTGATTGCTCCCCGGGCCGGTGAAGCCTTGCCTTCGAAGTCCTTGAGCACCATGTTGGTCTTGATCAAATCCTCCTCGCCTTTCTCGAGCTTCCGATATGTGGCGTATGGCATCACATTGACGGCAGCATGACCATCAACCAGCATCTTGGTCATCGGCTGAACATCTACATATCCCTTGACGTACAAGGGCTTGAAGTGCGGATGCTCCTTATCCTCTGGCTTATCAAATGTAGCCTGCATCCGATCAAGAGTAAGTTGGGCCATTGCCTGCTCTTCTTTTTCATCATATGATGGAGTTTTGAACTCCATCGGCAAGATGAAGACCATGTTAACCGATGCTGACAGTTCAGATTCATCGGCTTTTCCCTTGACGCGCCACACTTAGGAATTCCCATGCTTCCTCCCTCGAGCGTGTTCCTCCTCGTGCTCTCTATAACAAAGCGAAGCCTTTGGATTCTCCTCTTTTGAGACTTGGTTAACCCTCCAGGGTACCATTGGGGATAAGTCTCGGGGTCATAGCGATAGTTGCGTTGATGCTCGATTTCCTGATTCAGAGGCTCTACATCAAGAACCCGATCATTGGCTTCAACTTCCAACTGATTCTGGGCTTCAACCCTACCCCCCAGCCAATCATGTACCAGGACACGTCTTTCTCCGTGTTCTCCTCTGCTGATCAGCTTGTGGCCTCTGTCATCATAGCATTGCCTCTTGAAAGTATGGTATTCAACATGTGGTCTACTGCATTCAGGGCAGTTAGCAGCAGACGGGAGCCTCAATCCTTCGTTCCAGCAGAAAACAAAGAAGGGACACCACCAGTGGTCCTCATCATGTCAACTCCTTTCTTCCTAGAGACACCTTTCTCTATCCTGCTGATGTTGATACTTGCTTATCAGCATGCTGGACATGACAGTTCTGCGCGGTCGTCTAGAACTCTGCCCTTGCTCGTGTTAGCTTTGATTCTCCAATCCTTCAGCCGATACTTGCATTCTTGGGTCCACCACTCCTGTCTGCTTGGCTCGCTCGGAAGTCAGTACTTTAGCCTTATCCTTGCTAACCTCCACCATGTTTGTAAGAAAATGGTGCCCTTCTATCTTCATCGGCTTTGCAGGATTATAAAACTTGATTCTCCCTTGTTCGATAGCCAATTGGATTTGCTGATGGAAGGCTTTGCACTCATTGGTGTTGTGGGACACTACATTGTGCCATTTGTGGTATTTGCGGTTCTTTAACTCTTCGGCAGTTGGGATCATATGATTTGGAAACAATTTGATCTATCCCTCCTGTGACAGCAAGTCAAAGATCTTATTGGCCTTGTTGATGTCGAACCTGTACCTCTCGGTATCCTTCTTGGCGCATGGCATGAAACCAACTCTTTTTTTTTGGTCCATTCTACCAAGCCAATTTCGGCCTCTCCTTCAGAATCAGAAGAGTACAAGACGTTATTAACCTTCTTCTGAAAGGTGTTCACCCTAGGATTCTGCACATGGACCTCAACATTCTACAACCTTTTGAGCAAGATGATTCAAGCTATCAAACTCTGGTGAGGAAACCTTTCCTTGATGTGAGACATTAACCCGTGAAAAGCCAATTCAGCTAAATGCTATCGCTAAGAGACAAGCTATAGCATCGGCTTCTGATGTCTCTAAATCTTTGGATGAAATTAGGGACTGGTTCGTCGTTCCTCTATTTCAAGGTCGTCAGGTCTGTGAGCTTCATCTCTTGAACCCCGGCGAAGAAGTATTTGTGGAACTGCTTTTCCAAGATTGGCCTATGTGATGATGGAGTTAGCTGGTAGTGAAGAAAACCACGTAAAGGCCAATCCAGACAAAGAGAGCGGGAATAGGCGAGTCTTTAGAGCATAGTTGCCAGATGCCTCTCCACACTGGACCAGGAATTTACTGATGTGTTGAACCATTGTCACATTATCCTATCCAAAGAACTTGGTGAAATCCGGCACTCGGTACCGGTGAGGCATTGCAATGTGATCATAAGCTTCAGGGTAGGGCCTTCGGTACGTGTGCGCTAGCTCTTTAGGTTTCGTGCCAAATTGATTTCTCATTACATCGGCTATCTTGTTGGCCCAATCAATATTCTGGAAGCCATTGTCAAGTTGCTGAATCACCACCTGTGGCTGTTGTACCGGGGGCTAAAGTTGATGAACTAGTTGTGGATAGACAAGTACTTGCTGTTGGTAGCCTCCTTGTTGATCCATATGATTCGCCATCGGCTAAGGAGCCAAGGGGCCTTGCTGATAACCACTTGCCTGCGGTTGGTATAGGACCATCGGCTGCGAACTGATGCTAGCGAGTGGGGTCCCTCGATCTGTGGCGGAGAGACCGGTAGCTGGGTTGAAGGTGCTTGTAGCTGTGTATCTTAGGCTGAGCCACCTGCACCTGGAACTTGCTGGGTCTAAACCGATGCCTCTATGCTGGTTGGGACCATCTACTCAGGAGGCATCCCTAGAGACGGGTTGGGGATGAAACCAACAGGGATGTTGAAGTAGCTACCATGTGCTGATGGTGCTATCATCAATGAAGTGGGCATAAACACCGGCACTATCTGAAGTGGAGACACCATTGGCTGATACATCTGCTTCTAGAACATGTGTGGTGGCATTGGGTAGCTTCCGGTACTCGGCATCACCGTGCTAATTGGTGGCGGTTGGGTGCCAAAACCTGTCGTAGTAGCGTTCCCAACTCTAGCTACTACTACGGCCGATGACTCTTGCTAAGAGTAACATGGCCCTTTGTAGCCCATCTGCAAGCCACCAGCCATAGTTTCCCTGACAGCATTCTGAATTAAATTCCATAAGATGTTCGACTGGTTGATCATTACGTGATGCATAGCTTGGTCGAACATCTCTTGGAATGTAGCCGAGTCTTCAGTGACTATGATTTCTCATGGCTTTGGGAAGGCATTCTTCTGTTTGGCTTCTCCACTTTTAGTGACACTAAAAGCCTCGAGGCAAGCTTGTTTGTAGCCTTCTATTGCCTTCTCCAACTATTTCTTCTAGGCGACGTTGAGATCTTCCTCAATGACCTTGAGTATGTTGTATTTGGTCACCTTATCTGGCTTCTGGATGGTCATGATGAAGTTGTTGCCTGGTCCAACCAGGTATGTGAAAAGCGTGTTGACACAAAAAAACCAGCGATCAGCTTCTTACGTGCTCACACATGAGGACGTGGGAGATTTGCTTTACTCCGGCGCAGGCTCCAATTAGCTTCACGTAGGTGCTAGGCGTGCCAATCAATTTGACCTATAATTGACAAGGAATAAGACAATCATCAAATACTAGAACGTATCGGCTGGATTTTTGAACCATTCCAAAGGAGTATCAGCTAGAAGCTTGATTCTACTGGGAGAGGCAATACTGATTACTCAGTACTACTTCACGAAAAAATTCAGATCTAAATGGCTATATTCTGTGCCGTAACTCGAAACAATAAAGCGCAATTGCAGCCAATAGAAAGCCTAAGACCTAAGCTGGATAACTTGTGATAAAAACTAAACTAAACATGATTAAACGAATCAACCTTGCAAAGTGTAGCAAATATCGATAACTGGTGAGTAAATAGATCGAGAAGGAAGTGATGCGCCATCAATCAAAGATCTAATTTGCTCGATTAACACGGAACTTACCAACAAGCTGGAGATCGAAGCGATGCAGCCCTGCTATCGGAAGAACTCATTGAAATGAAAAAAACTACAAAACTAGGGTTTGGCGAAGTCATCGACAACGAAGAAAAGGGTTTGTTGTATTGATTGTGTGATTATTCTGATTACTAGCCCATATACCAATATTTATATCCGAAGCTAACAAACCCTAGTCGATCACAACACAACATGACTTGACCAAAAAGAAAACAATATTTCTAAAATAAATAACTACCACAAGACTCGAACTCCATAGGATAAATTGCTGACGTGGACCATCAGCACCAATTCCGCTACATCGGTTGAGATGCCACCTTGGACAATCGGCCGCTTCCTCTAGTTAGCATCGGCCAGTTCCATCGGCTTCCTCCCTTGTCTTATCATTGATCAGACCGTGTCAAAAAATTGGGTCAACACCAGTGTCTCATCAAATTTGACAGTCGTCACTTAAAGCCCGTTACCATTGATGTTTTAAAGCTAACAGGTTACTTGTGAAAGGTAACATGCTGTACATGATGCTTGTTACTTATTGTTGTGCCAACCCAATTTGGCTTGGCTTGTTTCCTAGCTGCATCCTAGAACCAGTAAGGATTTGGCAGCCACCTTGAACCTGCAAGCAATATATATACTCCACATCAGCAAGGACAGGTTTACAATGCAGGAACTCAACATAAACATATCATCACATATCACAAGTTTACAGTGCAACCTCACATATCATCTCACATTCACAAAAATGTAACCTCTAACCTAATATAAATATACATATGTAAACATGTACATCAAGGTCAAATTTTCTCCATCACAGTTTCAAAGTGGACCGTGGTAGCAATGGCCGTCTGGTGGCATGACATCCTTGATGATGAAATCGCATAGCATCTCCCGGATCATCTGATATGAGTCTTTGGAAATTGGGCCCGATGGAGCTTTATAATCTTGTATGACACTATGCTTATAATCTTGTATGACACTACGATTAATGCATAAACGCGTTGTGATGAGTACATACAACAACTTTTTTGTATGTTCTTCCGTCACACACCATGCTCATCCTGTTGGTTGCAATGTAGAAACCACAAAGCGTACTCCCTGGTGGTTGTTGAGTGCACTACAATACACAAAAATATTATGCTAGATTAAATGGCATAAATGAAGGCAATACTGCATCGATGATGGAATCCTTCATTTCCTTGCTAGAATTAACTGAAAATTGGTCCTATGTGTGAGTTTCGCTAGTGCTATTGACTTTGGTTTGTTCCTTTAGTCTTCTTGTACTTTCCAAAGGCACTACATGGAGCGGTATTGATTAGCAACATTAAAGAGTTAGAAAATTTGCATATATAGAAACAAACCAACAACAAACTTACCAATTAACAACTTGTTGGACATCTGGGAACTTTCGCTTCAGCACAATTCTCGCGGAGTCTAGATAGAATAAGAGATTCCACTTAATGACAATGAATACCAGAACCAGTGGCCACCCGTGTTGTACGCTCCTGATGAGGACATCTCTCCTTTGCATACAATGCAAGGACCGATCACTCGAGCACATGCGTGACAGTTGGATCTCCAGGTACGTTCTAATCTTGTCAATTATTTTTCAGAACTTACGCTTGGTTCCATGCATGTTTTATTGATTAGGAACAATGGAGAGGACTTGGAGAAGGTTAAGGAGTCAAGGAGGAGGAGCTAGGACGTCCACACCAAGGAGGAGTCCATGTCCAACTTGACTTCGACTCCACCTCGGATTCCAAAACCTGACTTCACCAAAATTGACGCTCTGGCCACATACGGAGTCGGATTTGGATGTTCTATATATGGTTGGAACCAGAATTTCATAGAGCTTCCAATGGCACTGGTCCAACCTCAAAATTCCTTCTGAGTTGATGGGAATAGTGGACACAAATGGGCATCCAGAATCTGTCAGGGTGCTATGTCACCGTCTGTTGGGCCGTTGGCCCGTGTACCGTGTTGGAACCCATTAGGGTTGCGTCCAGGGGACTTGCATGCCCCTAACTCCTTTTTATTTAGTAGCCATCACCATATTAGAGTATGGGTTTTGCTTAGATTCAATTTGTCATCGAACAGTGTCGCCGTTCTTCGGTTTGTGAGACCCCATCTTGTAATCAAATCTGTTTGATTGCATCTCCTATTTTTTCTTGTGTTCTTGATTGCGCTTGCTGGGATAAGCCTTCGTGGTGAGGTCATTGTCGGTGTTGAACCGGCTACCCACCAAGGGATATGCCCAAGGTGGTAGGTTTTGGGTGAGGGAACGCCGAGATCAGGTGCTCGAAGGTACAAGGAGCACATAGCTTAGACAGGTTCGGGCCGCTAGGTGCGCAATACCCTACGTCCTATATGGTGGTTTGTATTGCCTTTGGTGTAGAATGATCTAGAGATAGTGTTTTGAAAGGGGTCCCTGTCCTCCCTTATATATCCGAGAGGCCAGGGTTACAAAGATACTAACCAACACCAACTAAGGAATCATACCAGAACATGTCTCGAGTAGATTCTCCCTGTATCGGTTAGCCTTATCTCCTATTTAAACAGAATAAATAAGAGATAAACAAGAGGAATAAGAGATAAGACGGACTTAAACTCTTAAACCTCTTTAAACTACGTTATGTACCCAGTCTCGTGGCCCCGGGTCTGACAGTCATCTATGTGACACAGGTTATAACCAATAGAGCAGTGGTGTAGTGATTGCAAAGTTCCGTTCGTTCGGAGCCTTGGTTCATCAACGTCGAGTTCTCCACCAATTAAGTTTACCGTACCTCTCAGAAGATTTGGACTCATCCTCCTATCAAGTCGTATCAGTTATCAGGTTGCCCAAGAGGTATACTTATATGCCTTTAGATTCATTTTATTTCCGTCCTATAGTCCACAAAAAGCCACAAAATTTTTTACTCTTTCCGACCTACAACCCTCGCTCAGCCTTTTGCACAATTTAGTTTTGGAGTCCGTAGTTCTGAGTCTGTGTCCTAGGTTGAGTTTGATTGCTGGTTTAGATTTTTTTTAGTTCAGTTTTTTTTCTTCCATCCGCTGCCATCTATAATAAAAAAAGAAAAATCAATCTACAAACAATTTTCCATCCACCACCGATCCACCGATTCGCATCCGATTCAGTTTCCACCACTACAAAACCTAATTTGGAGGGTCCTTCTTAAAATGGGCATAACTTTTTGCTCAGAACTTTAATTGAGGTGAATTGTTTTTCCAGGTAGGGCGTTCTCAAAAAATTCAACAAAAATCAGGAAGGCACTCGATTTGAGCTCCGAAGTTCCAGCACACCAGTTTTTCCAAACGCTCGAGAATTTGTACCAATCACATCTTTCATCAGTTTGAGCTAATATTTGGTGCTATTCATTCCCTTGTGCCCCTAGTTGAGAAAAAAATATCAGAAAAATAAAAGCAAAAAAAATAAAAATTTGATTCCTACTAGTGCTAAAAGACAAAATAGAGGGATACTTGCTGTTTTTCTGTGTGAGCTGCTGGATACTTGTTGATACTGCCTTTGTTGTTCATCATCTTTCATCCTTGTTCCTTGCTTGCTACCACAACTGTTCTAATACATTTTTAGGCCAGCAACTAGGTCAAATTCTTTGGACACTTATTCAGCATTGCTATCTGTTACTAGCTTGTGTGCCACATACATATACTGCATTTGAGCCTTCCCAAGCTCCACCTTCTCTCGAGTAGAATAGGTAACGTTTGCAATCACACCCACTCTCTTCGTGTTGTCATACCGGTCATCGTTTGCCATCTGTAGTGCTGGTAAGACACTTGTAAGAGCGGGGTAAGACGCATCTTACTGCTTGTTTTCCACTTCCACTTCAGAGAGTGTAGTCGTAGGGTTCACAAACTTTTTCCTTCATTTCTATTTTGTTCTAACCATGATAGGAAAGGCGCTGATGGATGAGACCTCTCCTTCTACACCTCCAGACGATAATGAGTGCGTGTCTCATATGGAACTAAATGACATGATACAGGCGATGACTGATGCTTTCAATAGGTACCAGACCACTAGAACTGCCACCTTTCAGAGGATTCATACAAGTGTTGATGGTCTTGCCGCATGGCTGGTTGCAGTGGAGGCTCGTTTTCCCCACCATGCTCCACCCCCCATCGTCCCTGCTGCCGGCGGCCTTGCTCACAATGACATAGAGGACGAGTTCGACGAGGACGAGGTTGATGCACAACAGCGCTGTCACCTTCTACGTCATCGTCAAGGTATGGGAGGTAATGGTAGACATCATCCTCATGCTCCTGAGCAAGATAATGATCCTTATGCTAAGATTAAGTTTTCTATTCCACCGTTTTATGGATCTTATGATGCTGAGACTTACTTGGATTGGGAGATGACAGTAGAACAGAAATTTAGCTCCCATCTTGTTCCTGAGCGTCATAGAGTTAGACAAGCCACTAGTGAGTTTAAAGATTTTGCTATCATTTGGTGGAATGAACTTGTCAATGCATGTAATGCCCCATAGACATGGACTGCATTAAAAGAAGAGATGCACGCTAGGTTTGTTCCTCCATCATATAGACGTGATCTTTGTAAGAAATTACAACGCTTTGATCAGGGTGACATGTCTGTCCAAGAGTACTACCAAGAGTTGCAGAAAGGTATGCTTCGTTGTGGGGTAGTTGAGGATCAGGAAGACCAGATTGTTAGATTTTATGGGGGCTTGCAGAGTGAGATCCAGGACATAGTTGATTATAAGGAATATCATTCTATACAATATTTGTTTCAACTTGCTATGTTGGCAGAAAAAAACTGCAGGGTCACCAACAGCAGTAGCGGAACAACACCTTCACGCCACGGTAGCTTCCGGCGCCAGCCAAAGCGGCGCCCTCCTCGAGCGTACATGTGGCCACAACTTCCTCCACCGGTGTTGTACGCAGCACCGCACCTTCAACATCAAAGGGACAAGACAACAGCAAATCCCAGATGCCTCCTGGTGTTGCAGCAAAGGCTATGATGCCCAACACTTCCACTAGTCGCACCTCCGACATCAAGTGCCACCGCTGCCAGGGATTGGGCCATATGCAGCGAGATTGCCCCAGCAAACAGGCGATCATTGCTACTGCTGACGGTGGGTATGTTAGTGCTTCTGATATTGAAGTTGAAAATATTATTGCAGCTAACATTTTAGGTTCCGATGATGGTGGTGAGGAGGTTCTTGGTATATCTGCGACCAACAACTACAAGACCTTAATTGTGCATCGAGCTTTAAGCACCATGATGGGAGAGGATGACAAACGCCAACGTCACAACCTTTTCAACATGTTTCTTGTCGTCAAGGACTGCCGTGTGCATACAATCATTGACGGAGCTAGCTACAACAATTTGGTGAATGTTGAGGTGGTCAAGAAGCTTGGCTTGACCATGCGGGAGCATCCACATCCTTATCACATTCAATGGTTTAACAACAATGGTAAGGTAAAGGTAACAAAAATAGCAAGGATACATTTTTCAATTGGGTCTTACCATGACTTTGTTGATTTTGATGTGGTGCCTATGGATGCTTGCTCTCTTTTGTTGGGATATCCTTGGGAGTTTGATACTAATGCTATTCACTATGGTAGATCTAATAAGTATACTCTCATGCATAAGGGCAAGAAAATTGTGTTGCTGCCAATGACTCCCACTGAAACTGTGCAATTTGAGAATGAGAAAAAGAATAATGCTAAACAAAAGGGTGTTTTCAATTCTCAAAATCAGCAACCTATTAAGTTAAAAAATCCTATTTTGTTTGCAACTAAATCTGATCTTGATGAGTTATCTGCCTCTACTGGACCTTGCTATGATTTAGTGTGCAAACATGCTTTATATTCCATTGAGATCGCATCCATTGCTTTATCTCCTGCTGTTGCTAACCTTTGCAGGAGTATATGGATGTCTTTCCATCAGAGCTACCCCCTGGATTACCACCTGTGCAAGGCATTGAGCACAAGATTGATTTGATTCTAGGGGTGAGCTTGCCAAACCATGCTGCCTACAAGACCAACCCCGACGAGACTAAGAAAATTCAGCGACAACTCCAAGACCTTCTGGACCGTGGGTACATTCGTGAGAGCCTTAGTCCTTGTTCTATTCTTATTCTTTTGGTTCCTAAGAAAGATGGCACTTGGCGCATGTGTGTTGATCGTAGAGCCATCAATAACATTACCATTCAATATCACTATCCTATTCCTCATTTGAATAACATGCTTGATGAGTTGAGTGGTTCTGTTATTTTCTCCAAGATCGATTTACATAGTGGATATCATCAGATTCATATGGCTTTAGGGGATGAATGAAAAACTACCTTTAAAACCAAGTTCGGTCTTTATGAATGGTTAGTCATGCCTTTTGGTTTAACTATTGCGCCCAGCAATTTCATGAGATTGATGAACGAGGTTTTACGTGCTTTCATTGGTAAATTTGTGATGATTTATTTTGATGATGTCCTTATTTACAACAAGTCATATGATGCACATCTTGAACATTTGCGTGTTGTTTTTAATGTCTTGCATGATGCACGTTTATTTGGAAATCTTGAGAAGTGCACCTTTTGCACCGATCGTGTGTCTTTTCTTAGTTATGTTGTTACATAGTAGGGCATTGAGGTGGACGAGGCAAAGATTGTTTCCATCACAAGCTGGCCACTTCTAACTACGGTCACGTAGGTTCGAAGTTTTCTTGGTCTTGTAGGTTTTTACTAGTGTTTCGTGTGGGATTTCAGCACCATTGCAGCACCTCTCCATGGGTTGACAAAGAACGGAGTGCCGTTTCAATGGGGACCAGCACAACAACAAGCTTTTGATGCTCTCAAATCAAAACTCACACAAGCACCATTGCTGCAACAACCTGATTTTGAGAAGACCTTTGAGCTTGAGTGTGATGCAAGTGGAATTGGCATTGGAGGAGTGCTCATACAAGGAGGTAAACCTATTGCTTTCTTTAGTGGGAAATTGCATGGTCCTTCACTGAATTATTCTGCATATGACAAAGAACTTTATGCTTTAGTGCGAGTGTTACAAACTTGGCAACATTATCTATGGTCTAAAGAATTTGTCATACATTCGGATCATGAATCTTTGAAGTACCTTAAAGGGCAAGCTAATCTGAACAAACATCATGCTAAATGGATTGAGTTCATAGAGTCATTTCCTTACATCATTAAAATAAGAAAGGGAAAGACAATATGATTGCCGATGCTTTATCTAGACGTTATACCATGCGCTTCAAACTTTCTCATAAAATCTTTAGTTTAGGGACCATAAAGGGATTATATGCTGCTGATTTGGACTTCAAAGAGGCTTTTGAAAATTGTAGAGAAGGAAGGCCATGGCAAAAATTTCTGCTGCATGAAGGCCTTCTCTACCGTGCTAACAATCTATGCGTTCCAGCTAGCTCTGTTCATCTTTTGCTATTACAGGAAGCGCATGGCGGTGGTTTGATGGGACATTTTGGTGTTAAAAAGATGGAGGACATGCTGGCCACTCACTTCTTTTGGCCACGGATGCAGCGTGATGTGGAGCGCTACATCTCACGTTGCACCATATGCACCAAAGCTAAGTCTCGACTTAATCCACATGGTCTTTATATGCCTCTTCCTGTTCCTCGTGCACCTTGGAAGGATATTTCTATGGACTTTGTTTTAGGATTGACTAGAACAAAGAGGGGGAGGAATAGTGTCTTTATGGTTGTTGATCGTTCCTCTAAAATAGCATATTTTATACCCTATCACAAGACCGACAATGCTTCACATGTTGCTGATTTGTTCTTTAATAAGGTTGTGCATTTGCATGGTGTACCAAATACTATTGTTTCTAATAGGGATGCTAAGTTTTTGAGCCATTTTTGGAGAACTTTATGGTGTAAATTGGGAACAAAGTTGCTGTTTTCTACTACTTGTCATCCACAAACTGATGGGCAAATGGAGGTAGTTAATCATACCTTGTCTAGTATGTTGCGGGCTATTTTGAAAGATAATTTGAGGTTGTGGGAGGAGTGTTTGCCACAAATTGAGTTTGCTTATAACAGATCTATTCACTCCACAACCAAGTTAAGTCCGTTTATAGTAGTATATGGTTTCAATCCTCGTGCTCCAATTGATTTGCTACCTTTACCACCTTCTGAAATTGTGAACTTAGATGCTACACAATGTTCTGAATTTATTCTTAAGTTGCATGAAACTACTAAGTTGCATATTGAAAAAATGAATGAAAGGTATCGAATTGCTGCTAGTAAAGGTAGGAAGGAGGTAAAATTGGAACCCGGTGATTCGGTATGGGTTCATTTGAGAAAAGATAGGTTTCCGGATTTGAGAAAGTCCAAGCTCATGCCACGTGCCGCTGGATATTTTAAGGTTCTTGAGAAGATAAATGACAATGCATATAAACTTGAGTTGCCTCCCGAGTTTGGGGTTAGTCCCACATTTAACATTTCAGATTTGAAGCCATACTTGGGTGAGGAAGATGAGCTTGAGTCGAGGACAACTCTAATTCAAGAGGGGGAGGATGATGAGTACATCTCTCCTTTGCATACAATGTAAGGACCGATCACTCGAGCATGTGCGCGACAGTTGGATCTCCAGGTACGTTCTAACCTTGTCAATTATTTTTCAGAACTTATGCTCGGTTCCACGCATGTTTTATTGATTAGGAACAATGGAGAGGACCAGCAAGGACTTGGAGAAGGCAAAGAAGTCAAGGAGGAGGAGCTAGGACGTCCACACCAAGGAGGAGTACATGTCTAACTCGACTTTGACTCCACCTCGGATTCCAGAACCTGACTTCATCAAAATTGATTCTCTAGACACATATGCAGTCGGATTTGGACGTTCTACATATGGTTGGAACCAGAATTTCATATAGTTTCCAATGGCACCGGTCCCACCTCAAAATTCCTTCTGAGTCGACGGTAATCGTCGACACAAGTGGGAGTCCAGAATCTGTCAGGGTGTTGTGTCACCGTCTGTTGGGCCGTTGGCCCGTGTACCGTGTTGGAACCCATTAGGGTTGCGTCCAGGGGACTTGCACGCCCCTAACTTCTTTTTATTCAGTAGCCATCGCCATATTAGGATTTCAATTTTGCTTAGATTCAATCTGTCGTCGAACAGTGTCGCCGTTCTTTGGTTTGTGAGACCCCATCTCGTAATCAAGTCTGTTTCATTGCATCTCCTGTTCTTGCTTGCGTTCTTGATTGCGCTTGCTGGGATAAGCCTTCGTGGTGAGGTCATCCATGTGATACAGATGATAACCAACGGAGCAATGGTGTAGTGATTGCGAAGTTTTGTTCGTTCGGAGCCTTGGTTCATCAACGTCGAGTTCTCCACCAATCAAGTTTACCGTACCTCTCGGAAGATCAGGACTCATCCTCCTATCAGCTCCTACCACGAAGTCATGGTTCATAAGCTTAGCAATTTGATCTATTACAGTATTGGAATTGCATTGGATCACCATTACCGAGAATATTCGTGGGTCCAAAAATCCAACATCTTCCCCCATCTCTTTTGCCATTTCAAACATTTTCCTACATAAAAACTCAAATTTTTAGTTTGAACATTGTGGTACTAATTAATGAAACTCTAGCATCAAGGAACTTACAATGAGAAGTGCCTCAGCAAGCTTATGTCGAATGCGTCAAGGTGGAATAGGTCATACAAGTCACTAAATGCAACATAAAAATTATCTGCCGTAGATCCAAAGTGGCATGCCTGATACGATATACAAATGGTGTCGACACCATTTGCATTCTCTAGCATGTAATGATTATGCAAGGCCACACATGACGGTCCAGCAGCCTTTAGATCCTCCTCTGATAGAATAGGCTCACCAGGCTTGTATTTAGTATTGGCCTGAGTCCAAATGGAGCCAACAAATGCAGTTTTTCCTATTTGAGGTGGCATCTCCTTCTGAGCTGGCGCCTCCTTCTAATCCAGCGCCTCCTTGTGAGGCTCATCATGCTCATCCATTTGAGGAGGAGGAGGTGGGTCTAGCAGTCGAGTGTTGACGGTCATTAAGTTACAAATCCGACTGACAACCTCTACTTCATTCAAAGATTAATAAACACTAAAACCTAGAGATAGGGGTTTAACTCTAACCATTTCCACAAGCTTTGGTGAATTAATGTTTACAGGAAACTTTTTCTGCATACAGAGGAAAACCGTGCTCAAACAAAGGAAGAAGTACATTTCAGAGCATTATATGCGAGCTCGAGAATTGGAGGGCCCACATCCCGAAACAAATCAATCGAAGAGGTCAAGACACACACTTTCAACCAATTAGAAGGAGGCACACGGATTCAAGGGCCCACCTTGCAGAGCAAACCGCCTTACTAGGGCATGAACCACCAAGGATCAACATCAGGGCCAACCTGCCAGCCAGCCAGAGGAAGGCGGTGGCTGGGAGGAGCCACCTGGGGTCGCCGCGCACATCTTTGGCGGGAAGATCGCCCTTATCCTCCTGAAGGCGGTGATCGGTGTTTCCATGCAAAACTCCCCCTGGAACCGACCTATCCAAGGTATAAAAGGAGGAAAGCAGACCCCTCACAACACACACCATTTTGGAGAAGAAGAAGAGAAGGAAGGACTCCACCTTTTAGAGCTACTTAGTAGAGCGGGTTAGGGAGTTTGTGGAGAAGTCGAGGAGAGCTGGAGTTGTCAGCCTCCCTCTACTTGTACCTCGGCGGATACAAACCTTTTTTGAGTAAGTATTTGGGTTCATCTATAGTGGTGAGTTCTTATTAAAGCTAAGTTTTTGTTATCATTCCCTTGTGGGATCATTGTCCGTTCTTGAACGGTTGCTTTTAGCTTAAGGACTTGAGTCTTAAGACAGAGTCTGGCTGGGGCTAGAAGTAGTAATCGATAGCATAAACGTGGAGTCTAGGCTTGAAGTTACCTTTGTTTGCTACCCTTTCCCACGGTCTGTTGGGGTAGGCGGTAGGTGGTGACAGTTATGTTCGTCCCATGTAGTCCTCCATGTTCGGGTTGAGCATAGAGCTAATAGTAGGGTACGCTTGGCTGATCAGGTGTAAACCGGTGCCCGAAGTAAGCGAGTAGTAGCTAAGCTTATCTTTCCTAAGTACCTATATCCTTAGTCAACCACACTACCTAGGACCATCCTATCTTCTTCATGTTGGGTAAATTAGCTACAAGACTGTTACACCTCCATTCCCTGAGAATTATACGATACCCTGAATACTCTCCGGGTGAAGTGCTACAGTGGTATATCCATGCGCTTGCGGATTCTATTCGTGAACATTAAGAAATACCAACATAGAGCACCAGGTGGCTCATGCTCATCCTTGTGAGGAGGAGGAGGCGGTGAGGGTGACTTGCAAGGATTCGACGGAAGTGAAGATGTTGTGGGGCTAGAGGTGGGAGGAGACCTTGTCATGGGTGGTATTAGGATTCCTGACCCTGGCCACTATATCCGATGAAAATGAGCTTCACCAATGGTTGTGATCTCATCACCAACAAGGATAGGTAAACTGATGTGCCTCGTATTGCCCCACACAAAAGTAGGTTGCACCATAGCATATCCATGTTGTACAAGTACTGTATTGCACACCTCATGACCTGGATAGACAGTGGCAAATGCGAGCTCCATGTTCTAGTTGCTATCCAGAAGGCTGCAAACTGTCGGCTCTGTAAGGCCATCTATGGTGTCTGGTTCAGGTGATGGACTCGGTGTTCTCTGTTCCACCTCCACACAACTACTCTTCCATCCTTGGTGGGTGGTGGGGCTACCGCCAATTTTAGGAGGTATTGCGACTCCTACACCTCTTAGCATCTCCACAACTTGCATGAATGTTTCACCCACTATCTCTTCCTTGTTCACATTACTATATCTCTTTTTCTTCTTATACATCCCAACAAAATCTAGCCCGAAACCTGTTAGCCAGCAGGATGAACAAGACACTTCTTGAACTCGAACTCGATGCTTAGGGTTTGCAAGTCCCCTCGGTGAGAGCATCGTTTTCCCTAACACCAGAAAAGGAACCATCACTAGCTTCAGCTGTAATGGCTTTCACCCTTTCTGCCAAAGCCGACACCCAAGGGGAACTGAATGATATATCTCTGCTTTCAGTCCTCTTTTCTGACCTAGCCCGCAAATATGGCCTTGATAGACCAGCAAATTCCATCCAAGGGTTTTGTTTTCCTTTGGTGGTGTACTTTTCATCCTCCTCCTCCCAATCCTTCCTTTTACTAGCATAATCTTTTTGGCCCATATTGTGCAGCTATGTGTGCAATGCTCCCATGTCTTTCATCTCCTGGCTCTTTCACTCAAAATCTTCAGATGTGCTTATCTCCACAAACTGATCCCAATCTTCTTGCTTCAGAAATGGATGTTACTCAAAGGGTGTCAATTCTTGCCTCATGAAATCTGTTCTTAAATGGGACTTGAAGCGTCAGTGCAAAATCCCTATCTCTTTGATAGCTAACCTAATTGCCTTCTGACGATCTGCTCTGGACAAATTCCCTGGGTACTCTAATTTGTCCTCTAGAATAGGGAAAAAATCTCTCTCCTTTGTCTCCATTGGAATCAATTCAAACTTCACATTTATTGACACCCTCTCCCGAGTGATGAGCCCACAAACTATTACGAATCTATCCCTCGCAGCTTGTAGGACTCACCAACCTTCATCATCGATTCAAGTGGCGGTGACCTTGTCTTTTGGCCTTTTGGTTTGTGTCCTTGGCTTATGCGCTCGAGTACCACTCGCAACTGTCTGTGAGGACTGCGCCGGCGCTGGTCTAGGCGAAGGAGGTGGTGAATTGTTATCACCAGAGGACCCCATTGTAGACATCTAAATCAACAAATTTGAAAATAAATCTTTAGAAAATTGATCAAATTCAACTAAACAGCATCACTCAATAAAATGTTTACTTACAACAAATGCAGAAATAAATTTGGTCCAATATCCCAATAACTACATCAGCAAATGCAATTGGTCCTCCTAATCAACTAAAATAGCTAGCCAAACAAAGAATGTTCATCTAAAATAACTACACATCAAAGAATGTTCATCCAAAATGGGAGAGAGACAGTAAGTCAAGTACACAAGCATCAGACTACTACATTGCCATAGAAGGCATTATAGATACAGGAAAGAAATAATATAAATACAGGAAAGAAACACATTCTTTTAGTCAATATAAAAATACACAGTTCTTGCTGTCTCTGTTCTAGCAATGCATAGCAATTGTATGGAGGTGGAGGATTGATGAAACCATATTGAGGAGCGTGGATGAAGGCTGGTGTGCATGACCGGAGGAGTGCCAGCGTGGAGGATTGCAGCCATGGACGCCCCAGCACAGAGGAGGTCTGGCGGCGTGGAAGAGGGCATGCCCGGAAGAGTGCTAGTGCGGAGGAGGACCGATGCGGAGGAGGCCCCAGCGTCGAGCCGGCATTGAGGAGGCCTCAGCATGGAGGCCGGCATGGAGGCTTGCACGGAGGCGGAGTGTAACACCCTAATTTTCAAATTAGAAACATAAATAAATTTTGCTAGATTTCTTTTAGGACCCATAAGGTTTTTATTCCAATATTTTGATTTTAGAGCATTTACCGTGAGTTAATAGTAATTTACTTAACCATAAAAAGAAATATAAGGAAATATAGGTTTTGTGCATTTCATGCTGCATTGCATTGTTTTATTGTTTGTCTTCCATTTGAATTTAAATTTTAAATTCAAATTCAAATGCATTTGAATGCAATTCTTTTTTCTCTCTCTCTTTTCTCTATTTTGGCCCAGCCCATCTTCTTTCTCCTCTTTTCTTTTTCTCCCACGCGGCACAGCCCAACTTGGCCTTTCCCTCCCGTTCTTTCCCTCCTTGCGGCCCAGCCCAACTAGCCTTCTTTCCCTCCTCTCCCTCCACTGTGCGCAGCCTGCTCGCCCCCCTCCCCGGCCCAACGACCCGCGTGCGCCCGCTCCATCTCCCCTCCCTCTTCTCATGCTGATAGGCGGGGCCCGCCCGTCACGGTCATCCCCGACATCCAGCACGAGTCCGGCTCAGACTCGCATCCGATACGGCCGCGTCTTGGCCTTCCCCCGCCGCGCGGAGCACCGGGCCTGTACGCCAAGGCCCACGGCTGCCCTTTAAAACGCCGCCCCGTGCCCAAGAAGCCATCAAACCCGCAGCCGCCGCCTCACCGCTCCGCTGCTGCTGCTGGAGCTCCACCTTGGGTTGAGGATCCTTGCCGGCCCTTTTCCCCTCTATTTTCCGTCCTCCTGCGTGCACGATTGCTCGCCGGAGCTTTGCCACCGCGCCTCGCCGTCCCCCGCCTTCCCCAGCCACCGGCGCTTTATCTTAACCCAGTAGACGCGTTCCCCTCCTCGCTTTCTTTCTGCCAGGCCAAACCCAAGTCGAATCCGTGGTCGCAATCGCGTTTACGCGATTTCTTGAAGAGCCGCCACCGCCCGCGCCGCCTTAGCCGCTACGCAGCCGTCAAATAACCCTATACCGATCAAACCTAGGTTATTTTGCACTTTAGCCCCTAAGTTTTATCAAAATCAACTCGCAGTCCACGGCAGTTCAAAAGTATTCACGAATATCCTTTTTCTTCTATTTAGGCCCCTGTCCTTTTCTAAAATAGAACCCGCATCCCTTGCCCCTCTATTTTGCAATCTAAAGCCTAGATCTAAGGTTTAATTATGTTCTAGCCCTCGGTTTCTTTGTTCAGAGCCCTTCTAGTTTCAAATCTTCTACAAATAAGCCTCTCGAATCATGTTTTAGCCATAACTTCTCCGTTTTAACTTTGTTTTTATCGATTCTCGCGCTCACGCGACCCTTGCAATGCATACAGTAGCTTTATAGTGATGTTTTGCTCTGTTAATATTTCTTGGTGTACTATTTCTTATTTATTGTACTTATTTGTTTGTATGTACTTGTGTGTTACGATAGATGGTGCGCAGTTTGAGGGTCGCAAGAGCAAAGCTTTGAAGACATTCCCAATCAGCAGCAGTTCTTTGACGAAGGCAAGTGGTCCTTGATCATATTCCAGTCCCAATACCTCTTGTGGATGATGATGGAGCATTGTTTCTTTCTTCAACCGGAGTTTGAGCTTGAACTTCACGAGGCCTCACTTCTCCCAAGCCCATCCTCGTGATTGATAGACTCGGGGGTTCCTCTTCATCTATAACATTTTTATCAACTTGCTCTAGCTGAGAACCGTTGGATTCATCAAAAGTTACATCCATCGTGACCTCAACACAACTGGTGGTTTTTGTTGAAGACACAATAGGCATGTTCGTTAGTACCATAACAAAGTAGAAAACCTTCGTCAACCTTTGATGCAAACTTTGAGCTTTTGGTTTTCTTGTTAAGTATGAAACACTTACTCCTAAAAACTCTAAAGTAGTGCACCTTGTGTTTGTTACCGGTGATTATCTCATAGGGTGTCTTGCCTAAGTATTTGTGGAGGTAGAGGCGGTTGATGGCATGACACGCCGTATTGAAAGATTCGGCCCAAAATATATCCAGAGTCTTGTACTCATCGAGCATTGTTCTTGCGGCTTCAATCAATGTCCTATTTTTCCTCTCAACAATACCATTTTGTTGAGGTGTGTATGGTGCTGAGAATTCATGTTTGCTTCCTTTTTCATCAAGAAATTCTTCAATATTGGTGTTCCGGAATTCTAAACCATTATCACTTCTTACATTCTTGATTTTTAACTCATATTCATTTTGAGCTCTTCTAGTGAATTTCTTGACAATTCCTTGAGCTTCACTTTTGTCTTGCAAAAAGAATACCCAAGTGAAACGAGAAAAATCATCAACAATGACAAGACCATATTTGTTACCGCTGATGCTAATGTAGGCAATGGGTCCAAACAAGTCCATGTGTAGAAGCTTCAGTGGTCTTGATGTCGTCATTTTGTTCTTAGCGGGATGTGGAGCACCAACTTGCTTTCCGGCTTGGCATGTGCTACACAACCTATCTTTCTCAAAGATAACATTTGTTAATCCTAGGATGTGCTCGCCTTTTTGAAGTTTGGCCAAGTTCCTCATCCCGACATGGGCTAGTCGGCGATGCCAAAGCCAACCCAAATCAGATTTTGCCACTAAACAAGTCTTTGGCTCAACTATCTCCTTCGAGAAATCAAGAAGATAGACTTTGCCCTTCAAGCGACCTATAAAAGCAATAGAGGAATCCTCCCTTTTAAAGACGGTCACACCCTCATTAGTGAAGAGATAATTGTAGCCCATCTCACAAAGTTGCGAGACCGACAACAAGCTGGACCCCAAAGTTTTAACCAAATAAACATTTAAAATGGAGTTGTCATTTGAGAGTGCAATTTTACCCAAACCAATCACATCTCCTTTGCTATTATCTCCAAAGACAATAGTTTCTTTAGGTATATCATGAAGCTCTAGGGATGTGAACAAATACTTCTCCCCGGTCATATGATTTGAGCATCCACTATCAAGCAACCATGCGGTGTCACCCGAGGAGTAGGCCTACAAAACAAGTTAAGCTTTGAATTTAGGTACCTAAAAAGATTTGGGTCCTGAGGGTTAGATGGATACACTTTTGGAACCCACACACTTCTAAGGATTGCCCTCTTTTTGTAAGCCCCAACTTACCACTATTTTACCATCGTGGTCCATTGTCACGATATAATCCGTAGTGTATTTTGGTGATGGCTCATGCTTAGTGATGTTTGCCTTGATGGGATCTTCAATTTTCTTCTTGGCTTCGGAGGGAATGGTGGTCACACCATGTGCAATGTTGATCAAGTCCTCATGATTTGATCCCTTGGTGAACATGACACATTCCTTATCTTTGACTACCTTCCGGTCGTTTACCTTGCTCCCTTGTAGTGACCAAGCCCATCCTTCATGTGGGAACATCTCCCTTCCTTGTACGCAACCTTAGGCTCGGGCTTTGTATCACCTTCATATCCATTTCTTACTAACTGGTTTAACCTCTCAAGTTGAGCATCCTTTGCTTTGATCAACTTTTCAAGCTTTGCCAAGTTAGTAATAGAAGCCTACACATCAATTTTGTAACACCTTTAGCACCCTTCACTTGTGGAGACATTAGAGTCAAGAGTTGCTTTAGAATTGGTTTTGGTGCTTTCCCAAAGGGCATTGTAGCTAACTTTAAGACCTTTGTACTTGGTCGTTAAGCATGAGAAGCTTTCTTGAAGTTCACTATGAGTGGCCTTTATAGAAGCTAGAGATTCATTTATCAAAGTGGTCTCCTTTGACATCCTCTCTTTTCAATCATTAGCTAGAGATAAATCGATAGCTAATTTTTTAACTTTCACCTTTTCTTCGGCAAGAGCTTTCTCTAAAGCAAGGTTTCTCTCCTTCTCAAGGATGAGCAAGTCCTCTTGCCTGTCGAGACAGTCCTTCTTTTTCTCCAATTTCTCCATAAGCTTTTTAATTTCTTCAAAACCTTTCTTTCCAAACTCTTTTATCATGAATGCTTTATGTTGCTCTTCTTCATCATCAAAATCATTTTGTGTACTACTAGATACGGTGGAAGGTTGAGAGGAGGAGGTGGATGATTCTTGTACCTTAGTCCCTCTTGCCATGAGACAAAAAGATGTGTCATCTTCATTATCGGAGATATTGTTGAAGAGTTTCTTTGAAGACTTTGGTATGGCTAGAGTTGCCATACCTTCACGATCGGAGTCTTCATGACTAGACTCCCACTCTTGACCAACATGAGCATGACCTTGATATTTTTTCTTGTAGTCCTTGCTCTTCTCCTTGTACCTCTTCTCTTCATTTTCTTTGTTCTTCAATTGTGGGCAATCGGCGATGTAGTGACCCACTTCTTTGCACTCATAACATCTTCTTTATGATGGCTTCTTCATGTCATCACCACCTTTCTTATAGTACTTCTTCTTCATGAACTTCTTGAAGCTTCTCAATACCAAGG
Source organism: Panicum hallii (assembly GCF_002211085.1). Lineage (NCBI taxonomy): Eukaryota > Viridiplantae > Streptophyta > Magnoliopsida > Poales > Poaceae > Panicum > Panicum hallii. The sequence continues at coordinate 28,477,458 of NC_038044.1, read as the reverse complement.
CCATCTCTTCATCGGTGGATCCTTCATCACTTGAATCTTCCTTTCTTGACTTTAGAGCCTTGGGACGTGATTCAACCTTGTCACTTGAGCTAGCATTGAGTGCTACATTCTTGTTCACTTTGTGACTAAGTGACTTGGCCACATCCCTCTCACTCTTGATGAAGGATTTCACCAAGAAGTTGATTAGATGTCTTGACCTTGAATTTGAGATCTCTTCTAATCATTGTTGCAAGAGTAGGGTTCCTTGATGTGAAGGCTCTAAGCAACTTCTTTGTCACCTTGTGATCTTCCCATTTTGTGCTTCCAAGAGATCTGATGTCTGATACAAGGACCATTAGTCTATCATACATTTGCCTCATGGTTTCTTCATCATGCATGACAAAGTGCTCTAGCTCTCCTTGCAACAAATCCATCTTGCCTTCTCTAACTTCATCGGTTCTCTCATGAGCTTCTTTTAGTGTGTCCCAAATTTTCTTGGCTATTTCAACATTGCGGACTTTGTTGAATTCTTGGGCACAAAGGAAACTTGTGATGACCCTCACGGCTTATGCATTGTGAAAATAGTCTTCAGTTTGTTCGGCCATGGGTACACCGTTCATAGGAGGAGTCACACCTACAATCACAACTTCCCAAATAGAGGGGTGAAGCCCGTAGAGTTGCATTTTCATATCATAAGACCACTTGGGATAATCTATCCCATCAAAGAAAGGAGGTTTTCCCAAGTGAACTGATTGAAATTGAGAAGTAGGATATTGAGACGAAGCATAGTTATGCAGAACTTGATTTAACCTGAAGAAAGGATGCTTCTCACTTTCTTCCTTGATTCGCTTCATCATCAACTTCTTAGCCTTCTTCCCAATTTTGACCTTCATCTTTTCTTTTCTCCTTCTTCTTGCTTCCAATGTCTCACCCTCACTTTCATCACTTGAACTTGAGTCGGCATCATGAATGGAGGGTGGACGGCTTGCTTGCTCAAAAGGATTTCCAGCACCATCTAATCCGGTACCGGCATTGACTTGAGTAACAACGGTTGCGGTGGCGTTGGCATCATCTCCAACTAAAGACATCTTGATGATGACGACATCACTCATTTGGATGCACACAATACTTCTCCGCTGGACATTCAAGGTCCAATCACTAGAGCTCGTGCACGACAATTGAATTTAGAGGTGAGCTCATTCCTAAGCACGTCAACTTATGATTTTGAGAATAGATTGCTACCTAATGATTATATTATTATTAGGAACCAAGGAAAGGACCAGGAGATGCATGGAGAAGGGCTTGGAGGTGTGGAGGTACAGCAAGGGAGTGCAAGCCAAGTTGGAGACCCAATCCAAGTCAACTTCGAGTCCACCTCGGAGTCTAGGACCAGTCTAGCTTAAATTGGATGCCCAGGCCACATACAGAGTCGGATTTTGACTATCTATATATGGTTAGAATCAGAATTTCATAAGGCTTCCAATGGCACCGGTCCCACCTCAAAATTCCATATGAGTCGACGGGAATTGTTGAAACAAGTGGATATCCAAAATCTGTCAGGGTGCTGCACCACCATCTTTTGCGCCGCTGGCCCATGTATCGTATTGGAGCCTGTTTGGGTTGCGTCCAGGGGACTTGCATGCCCCTAACTTCTTTTTATTCAGTAGCCATCACCACTTTATGGTTTGAGGTTCTGCTTAGATTCAATCTGTGTCATCGAACAGTATCGCCGTTCATCGGTTTGTGAGACCTCAACTTGTGAGTTTAATCATTCATCTGCAAATTGGTTGCATTCTTCCTTGTTCTTGCTTGTCTTCTTCGATTCACAGGAAAGGATTAGCCTTCTTGGCGAGGTCGACCGAGAACCACCGATCGATAACCAGAGGAGATGTTGTGCTGCGATTGCAGGATTCGGAACGTGTTGTTCAGAAGCCGGATCGAATTGTGTAGCGACTCCACCAAATCAAGAGCTATCAGAACCTTTCGAAAGATTGGGAACCCTAGTCCACATCAAGTGGTATCTAGAGACAGGTTTACCGTCAGGTTCATCTTACCCTTGTTACATTTATTTTGCCTTCGTCCTAGAGTCCATAGAAAAGCCAAAAAAAATTTATCTCCTTCCTAGATCGTGTTTAGCCGTTTGCATAATTCTGTTTCAGAGTCTGTAGTATTGATTTTCTGTCCTAGTTCGTGCCTTTGTTGCTGGTTTAGTTCGTGTTTTAGTTCGGTTGTGTTTCCCTTTTCCTCTACCATCGTTTCCACATTTGTTTCCCCCACCCGATTCGCATCCGATTCCAATTCAACCACCAGCAAAACCTATTTAATCAGCCAAGACCAGAGCCATATAGTATTGTGGTTGCACTATTTTCCTGGGTGGTTCTCCATGTTCCGATTAAACATATGATCTTGTATTAACAACGCATAGCGCATGAACATGGATAAAACGGGTGTAGTATCATCATTCTTGTCATCATGGTTATATATTATTCCCAAACCGGAACCAGTTATAGCAACTAAGCAGAAGCTACCCAACATAAAGGTAAAACCTAGGTTGACAAGGAATAATTATAAAGTCTAGGCATATCCTTAATTAGGATCCATCAAAATTAGGACACATGCATGCATAAAGAAAAGTTGTATTTATTGCGATTATTAGGACAAAAGCATGATCAAGGAAACACTTGCCTTTCTTTTAGAGAATAGCTAATCAGAGTCTTCAACTCTTGTTCTTGAAACTCTAACTCTTCAAAGCTCTTGGATCATGCTCCTTCTAACGTCACACAAGCATTGGACCGAAGCATACAAGCAATCAAACAAACAAGAATAACTAAGAACAGATACACCAAACAAAAGGAAAGCTTTAAAAGACCATACTAAAGGATAGGGCTCGCTGCTACGGTCACGAGAAGAAAAGAAACACGGAATACGAATCTACGGTCGAAAAGAAACAACTATCAGAAGATTTATATTATAAAAGAAAATAAAAGAACTATAAGCTTTATTCATTTTTATTTAGAAACAAATGTAAAGGATATTTGAAAGAAATATCCAAAATTACAATTAACTTATATTGATATTTGAAATAAATATCCAAAATTACAATTAACTTATATTATATTTTGCTTTTGTAAAGATGAGGTACAACTTAGTCAAATTTTATATATAATTGTCTGTGTACAAATTACACTAATTAAACAATTAATTAGAAAAGAAACTAGTGAGAGCATCTAAACGTCAAACTTTATATGATTCGTGTTGAACTAACAAATTATAACTAAAGCACATTTAAGTTGATATTAACCAAATTAACATTAATTAAGAAAATCAGAGTAAAGACTTAATTGGATTTGAATTGGAAAAATTAGATGAGATGACATTAATCAAATTAAATCTATATTTAATTTTAAAAATACAATGCTACAAAATGATAGCTTAGGATTTTAGAAGACTAACGCAAAAAGAACTGATCGAAACGGATTTAAAACGTGGAAACTATGCATGAAACAAGGTTGCAGGGGCCTATACGTAATTAACTATAGCTTTCAAGGGCTACCAGCAAAGAATTGCAAGCCACAGAAATAGTGCTCGCAATTAAAGAAAAATTTAGGGTTAGATCTGAAAAAGATCACACGTGGGGCTGGATTGAAAAGATGTAATATGTCAAGGGGGTTTTCTGCAAATTTCACAAGACATAGAAAAATACATAATAATTACAGATTTCTCCAGGGACTAATCTGTAAAAGCTCCACAGCACAGCCATGGTGGCCGGCTGCTGCTGTTTTTGAAATCCCCATCATTCTAGGGCACTGCAGATCGTGAGGAGCGGGGCAAAAGAAAGAGGACGACGAGGGGATTCGATCCCATATCTTACTTACCGCGAGGATGCATCGTGGTGGTCGAATTTCACCGGAGAAGAGGGCAGCGGTGGTTCTGTTCCGTGTGGTGCCTTTCTGGATGGGTGGGTGCCGGTTAGGGGCGGCCTGCAGGGGAGGACGTGGCGCGGCTGCAGGGGCTGCCAAGCGTGCAGGGGGCCAAGGGGAAGGGTGCAATGCTCCTGGTGGCGGCGGGCTGCACAGGAGCAGAGTGCATAGAGGGGTGGCTGCTCAGGGGCGCGAGGGGCGGCGGCGCTCCTGGTGGCACGCACGGGCACACGGGCAGGGCCAAGGTGCGCAGGGGCGGCGGCGCAAGAGAAGGCGGCCAGAGGGAAAGAAGGGCGTGATGCAAGGGGTAACGGGGAGGCTGGTTGGGGGTGACGGCGCTCCTGGTGATGCACGGACTTGGGCTGGCGGCGGTGGTGCAGGGGGGCAACGCACGACAGCATAGGGCCTGCAGGCGGGGCACGCGGGCGCGTAGGAGGTGACGCAGGGGGGAAGGGCGCGAGTGCACGCGACGGTAGTGCTCTAGCAGCGCAGGGTAGGGCGCGCGCAGCGTAGGGGCACGCGGGGGAGGGCGACAGCACTGCAGGAGAGAGACGCAGAGACAAGGGCTTCGCAAGCAGGAGGGTGAGATGCGACGCAGCGTGAAGGAGGGAGCACGAGCAGGAGGAGATGCGGCCCTAGGGTTGCATGCAGGATTTATAGGAGCACGGAGGCCTGGGATTTGGCAAGCTGGGACGAGGCGGCGCATCGGGCTGGGACTCGTCCTTGAGTCCAAATTGCCCATGGGAGAAACAAGATTGGGCTGACCAGCGGGCCCCACAAGTTAGTGAGCAAAGAGAGGAAGGAAGAGGTAACGAAAAGAGGAAACGAGAATGGCCGAGCGAGTTCGGTTATGGGCCAAAACATGAAAACGAGCTGACAGTGCTGGTTGAACGTGAACGAGTTATTCGAGAGCGCGACAAAGAGAAGGAAGGGATCAGGCCGAGTTGTTGGTAGTTACGATAGCGGAGCACATTTGAAAACGAACACTGAAATCAAGCTACAGTTCCGTTTCGAGCAAGGTTTGATCAAGAAGAAAGATTAGGGAATGGGAAACTCAAATGGAAATTATAGGGTGTTAGATATGATAGAGTAAAAAGGGAGAATGGTGATATAACGGATCGGTTCGACGACAATGATGAGAATTAGATAGCAAAATAGAAATATTTTCCAGAACATATTTTCAAGCTTAAAATAAATCTAGAAAAGTCTAGATAAATTTTAAACCACGAAAAATATATCCAGAAGAATCCCAAAAATTCAAAGGAAAACTCTAGAGATAATTTGGGACATGAGGAATCAAAAAAAATATTTGGGGCTCATGAAAAAGAATTTTAGAGCCTTCCAAAAAAATGGATCTAGCTCTAGGATAAATGAGAATAATTGCTAGAAAAATCTTTAAAATTCTCGGAAAACCCTATTGATAGATAAACACATTCTGAAAGATACTCACATCCTAAAATTAAATATTTTAGGGTGTGATAGAACTACCCCCCTTAAATAGAATCTCATCCCGAGATTCGCAAGGGCTGGTGATAAAGAGGAGAGTTAGGGCAAAAAGATTTCATCAAGGAGGCGACAAGATAATAAGATGGGTATCAAGAAAAGAGAGAATTTGGATTTGGATCTTCTTCACTTGCTTTCAATTGGATTGAGTAGAAGGCGTTGATGAGAGATTCACAAAGTCTGGTGATTGGAAGGGGAGATAGAATACAGAGTTTTTGATAAGGAGTAAGGTGAGATGACAAGATTGTTAATAAGAAAAGGAGGGAAGATGATTGGGTCTTATTCACATGCTTCCCAGGAAATGGGGTTGACGAGAGATTCACGAAATCTGGTGGTAGAAAGAAGACAACAAGGTAACAAGATGGGTATCAAGAAAAAGAGAGAAAATGGATTTGAGTCTTCTGTGCTAACTTTCGCTATGGAGCAAGAAGATGGCGTTGACAAGAAAACTAAGGAATGAATGATGTCACTGTAGGCACAAGTCCCACAACACATCAATGAGCAAAAACAAGGAGTCTAAACAATCAAGAACAAAACAACAAGCATTAGAAGCACACCGAAACAAACTATCAAACAACCGAAACTAATGTTTTACAACTGGAAAGAGAAACCTCCTAAGTATGGGTCATACGCTAAAGCTTCAACATTCTTGATGTAGGTGTTCTCATCTTGCCTTTGAGTCTGGCACAACATCCACTTCTTGGTTGTAACACTTGTGAGTCCAATGTAGTCTTCAGTTGCTCTGGTTTGACTTCTTGTAGTACACCATTGTTTCCATTTGTCGTATGGGGCACAAGGTCGGACAATCTAACGTTTGAAACAAGAGGAGAGGAGAAAAATAAATCCATTTGGAATAGAAGACAAGGGGATTTCCAAAGTGGCCAAACTTGAAATCAAGGAGAAGGTAAATTGGAACAAATGGATACAAGGTAACCAATGCCAATGAGGGTACAAGTGGACAAGAAAATTATGAGATGTAAAAGCAATGGAAAGGAGGGGATAAAAGAAAAGGATACAGAGTTAGATAAAAGCAGCATGAAGGATGAGATAAATGAAGAAAGACTAGGAATAAACAACAAAAGGGTCAAGGATATGGTAAAATATGACTTTTATATCAAAATAGATCTTAGAAAACGACCATTGCTATCTAGGCTGGCGTCCTACGGTTGATACAACTCTGATACTACCTCTGTCACACCCGGTTTTAAGGATAAAACCGAATGCATAACTATATGTATGCCGGGATCAAGTTCCATACATATAGTGACTTCATCAGTGAATAATCAGCAACAGTATCACGAAAAGAGAATTAAAAGACTATAAAGATTATCAGAGTTATACAGCTTATCCCGAAAACAAAGACTCCAAACTTCACAGGCAATCAACCGGGGGTTGTGTAGGCCTAGAACTCAGCATCATCTTCAAAAGACTTCACATCACTTTCTCCTCTGAGCAACAATTATAACAAGCATGAGTTCACTTATAGTTGGTACTCAGCAAGTGTTGGGAATTATATGACATGAAGGCCAAAAGTAAGAAAAGGCTGACTGGCTTACTGCAATAAGAAATTTTAGTTGGTCAAGTTTTATTAGCACCTGATTACTATGGTATAAGTTCATACCAACCCATGTTAAAGAAATAGAATAGATATAGCAGAAACATAACCACAACAATAAATATGGTCCACGGTTTAATCCATCTTCAAGTTCAATTATCATGTGAGGGTCCAAGCCGCTCGTAACCGTGAGCACGGCTGGTATATCAGTTTTTACTCTGCAGAGATTGTACACTTTAACTACAATTCGTGTCTTCCAATTTGCCTGAGGTAGCTAGCCTCTTAAACACTTCCAAGGTGAGTGGCAAGGATTCACTACGAGGCCTTTACAAAGATTCCCTAACTTATGACAATCCGTTAAGGTTTCAAATCAAAGCAGTCATAACTCTCCCTAGTGAGGTAGTGCCTTAGCCAAGGACCACATATCAAAGCCTCAAGAGAACCGAGCTATACCCCGTCGATGCAACCCCTCTTGCCGTTTCGGTAAGATCATCATAAGCTAGTGTTTCTAATTAACCAGCCAAGACCAGAGCCATATAGTATTGTGGTTGCACTAGGGATGGCAATCGGGTCCATGGGTTCGAGCGCCCGTCGGTTTCGGACCCGACGGGGGTGGGTTTGGGTGCTGTTTTGCACCCATGGGTCCACCCAAACCCAACCCGTCTAATTTCGGGCGTGGGTTCGGGTTTCAAATCGGATCCATGGATGCCCATTGGGCGCCCGAAAAGAAGCCTTTTACGAGTTTTGGCCCAGCCCAACAAGAGTAACCCTAACCGGCTAACCCCCCTACCCCTTCCCCCAATCCCCCATCCCTCAGCAGCAGCCGCCAGCCCCCAGCCGCCACCGCCCACCAGCGCGCCATGCAGCACTGCAGCAGCCCGTCGCGGCGTCGCCCAAGCCCGACGTGCCCCTGCTCCGGTGGTCCGGCTCCGGCCCCTTGCTCCGCCACCCCTGTCCGCCCCCCGAAGCGCCCCCAGCTCCGGCGGTCCGCCCCCCTGCTCCGCCACCCCGTCCGTCCCCTGACGCGCCCCCTGGTCCAGTGCTCCGGCGGTCCGGCCCCCTGCTCCGCCACCCCGTCCGCCCCCCGACACGCGCCCTGCTCCAGTGCTCCAGCGGTCCGGCCCCCTGCTCCGCGCCTAAGCCCGACGCGCCCCCTGCTCCGGCAGTCCAGCACCTAACCTGCTGCCAAGCCACGTACCCGTGCCCACCTACCACGCCGGTCGGCCAGTTTCCTCCCCGGCGCTGCCACGCCAAGGCCTGTCGGCCCTGCCGTGCGCCTGCCTGCACCCACCCACCGCAGTCCACTAGGGTCAACCATGCCTGGTCCACCCTCTGCAGCTCTGCTCTGCCCCCTCGACGCGGTGATGCACCCGTGCTCCGGCCCCGACCCCGACGCGCCCCTGCTCCGGCGCCCTGCTTTGGCAGGGTCAATCAGCAGCCAAGGAGCGAAGTCATCCACCACATCCTGCTTCGAGGACACAATCGAATCAATCAAGGCCGCAAACTGCTTTAAGTGCTGCTGCTGCTCGTACAGATTCTGCTACTCCATCTCCATCCCCAACACCGACCAATGGTGCTCCCTCCTCAAGTACTCCGTCCTCAGTTGCTGGTGATACTCCTTCATCAAATGCTCAACCTTCAGGAGGTACAGAATATGTGGTTATATCTAAAGATAATCAGGTGGTAGGGTGCAAGAGAAAGCGTAAATCCGATGTTTGGTTAGATTTTGATGAAGTTACAATAGGGGGTAGACAAAAAGCACAATGTCATTGGTGTAAAAAATATCTTGTTGCTGATGGTAAATCTGGTACTACTCATTTGCGTGGCCATCTTAATATTTGTGCATCTCGTCAAGTTAGAAAAGGTTTGCAGCAAACAACTTTAAAGTTGGGCAAAAAAAGCATGGCTCTGTTGTAGTTGAGAAGTATGCTTTTGATCAGCAAGTAGCTAGGAAAGAACTTTCATTGATGATATGTGTTCATGAGTACCCATTATCTATGGTTGATCATATTGGATTTAGGAGATTTTGTGCAGCACTACAACCTCTCTTTAAAGTAATGTACAGAAATACCATGAAAAAGGATATATTGGATATGTATGAGTTACAAAGGAAATCATTGGTGAATTATTTGCAGCAATGTGAATCTAGAATTGCAGTAACTACGGATATGTGGACAGCAAATCATCAAAGGAAAGGATACATGTCTGTCACAATACATTTTATTGATGGTGATTGGAAACTGAAAAGCTTTCTTTTGAGGTAGTAATTGAATAACTGAACTCATTTTCTTTTTGTTCATGTGATAAGTTTGTTTTCTTTTGAGGTAACAAGTGTGTTTTCTCTACAGGTTTATTTATGTGCCAGCTCCACATACAGGTGAAGTTATTAGTGATGTCCTTCATGTAGTACTACAAGATTGGCAGATCGATAAGAAAGTGTCCACAGTGACCCTTGACAATTGCACAACCAATGACAGCTTGATGGGTGCCATGCAAGATAAGCTTCCCCTCACCTTTCTCATGCTACATGGTAGATTTGTACATATGCGTTGTGCTGCACATATCATAAGTCTAATTGTGAAAGATTGAATAGCTGTTATGGAGAAGGGTATTGAAAGGGTACGTGATAGTGTTGGTTTTTGGAGTGCCACACCAAAGAGACATGAACGTTTTGAACGGACAGCAGCACAAATGAATATCAAATATGAGAAAATAATAGCTTTAGATTGTAAGACAATATGGAATTCAACTTATCTCATGCTTAGCACTGCATTAGAGTATGAAACTGTTTTTGATCGGCTTGCTAGCAAAGAAAAGCTTTGTTCTCCTTTTCAACCAAACAAAGATGATTGAGACTTTGCTAGGGAGCTTTGTGCTAGGTTAAAGATATTTTATGATGCAACTAAGTTATTGTCGGGCACTAATTATGTCACAACAAACCTTTTGTTCCCCAAAATTTGTGGCATTTATTTGGCTATTGAGAAATGGAGAACTAGTTCTATTCCTAAGGTAGAAGAGATGTCAAACTTGATGAAAGAGAAATTTAAGAAGTATTGGAAAGATGTGCATGGTCTTATGGAAATAGCTACTGTTTTAGATCCAAGGTACAAACTGAAATTCATGGGGGCCTTTTATAGAACTATTTATGGTGAACAAAGCTCATATGCAGATAATGAAGTTTGTAGAGTCAAAAATTTGTTGTATGAACTTGTGTTGGAATATCAAGGATCTATGGAAGGGATGGCTACAACTGATGGTGTAAGGACAGCCAATAAGAATATTGTCAACAACGAAGGAGATGATCTAGTCTTTGACATATTTGACAAGTTCTTGTCAGAGGAACCAGAACAATGCACCACTTATCTGCATACTGAGTTGGATTTATATTTGGAGGAGCCAACATTGCCAAGAACCCAAGAGCTTGACATTATTCATTGGTGGCAATATGCAGGGGTTCAATATCCAACTTTGAGAAGGATTGCTCGGGATATTATGGCTATCCCTGTTACAACGGTAGCATCTGAGTCAGTCTTTAGTACTGGGGAAGGATAATTAGTCTACATCGTAGTAGGCTTGCTCCGAAAACTGTTGAAGGTTTGATGTGCATGCAAGCTTGGGCTCGAGCTGATATGTTAGGCGAGCAGTCCAGTTTCATCAAAGAGTTATTGACTGGTCTAGATGATAGGGAGGAAGAAATGGTAAGAACTCACTCTTGTAGTATTCACATATAAATTTATAGTAACCTTTTGTTGCATATTATTGAGTGACATTGCATATTATTGAGTGACATTGAATCTGATCTACTTTCATCCTTTTTATTGTAAGGATGGTCCTGATTCATGTATGATTGAGTGACATTGAATCTGATCGGTGGCTGTTGCCTTGGTGGTTGCTAGTTGCCTTCATGCCTTGTTGGTTCTGAATTCTGATGGAGTGCTAGACCATGTTTTGTAACTAAGACTTATGTTTGTTTGTTCCTGTAATCCTGTTATTTCTGATTCATTACAACATTTATGTTATGGATTTATGGTCAAGTACTTGTTGGAACAGTCATTTATGTTATGGATTTATGTGGCTGTATGAATTTTGTTACCAAAATTTCTTTGATTTTTGCTTCATCGCATATGTGATTGCAAAACTCGACGGGCACCCGCACCCGACCCGAAACCCGATGGGTTCGGGCGTGGGTGCAAAATTCCACCCATGGGTGCGGGTGTGGGTTTAGTTTTCGACCCGATGTCATTTTCTCATGGGTCGGGTTTTGGCTCCACCCGACCCGAACCCGACCCATTGCCATCCCTAGGTTGCACTGTTTTTCTAGGTGGTTCTCCATGTTCCGATTAAACATATGATCTTGTATTAACAACGCATAGCGCATGAACATGGATAAAACAGCTGTAGTATCATCATTATTGTCATCATGGTTATATATTATTCCCAAATCGGAATCAGTTATAGCAACTAAGCAGAAGCTACCCAACATAAAGGTAAAACCCAGGTTGACAAGGAATGGATCCATCAAAATTAGGAAATATGCATGCATAAAGAAAAGTTGTATTTATTGCGATTATTAGGACAAAAGCATGATCAAGGAAACACTTGCCTTTCTTTTAGAGAATAGCTGCTCAGAGTCTTCAACTCTTCTTCTTGAAAACTCTAAATCTTCAAAGCTCTTGGATCATACTCCTTCTAACGTCACACAAGCATCGGACCGAAACATAAAAGCAAGCAAACAAACAAGAATAACTAAGAATAGACACACCAAACAAAATGAAAGCTTTAAAAGAGCGTACTAAGGGATAGGGCTCGCTGCTACGATCACGAGAACGAAAGAAATACGGAATACGGATCTACGGTCGAAAAGAAACAACTATCAGAAGATTTATATTATAAAAGACAATAAAAGAACTATAAGCTTTATTTATTTTTAGTTAGAAAAAATGTAAAGGATATTTGAAAGAAATATCAAAAATTACAATTAACTTATATTATATTTTTCTTTTGTAAAGACGAGGTACAACTTACTCAAATTTTATATATAATTGTCTATGTACAAATTACACTAATTAAACAATTAATTAGAAAAGAAACTAGTGAGAGCATCTAAACGTCAAACTTTATATGATTCGTGTTGAACTAACAAATTATAACTAAAACACATTTAAGTAGATATTAACCAAATTAACATTAATTAAGAAAATCGGAGTAAAGACTTAATTAGATTTTAATTGAAAAACTAGATGAGAGGACATTAATCAAATTAAATCTACATTTAATTTTAAAAATAGGAACTACCATACAACAACACTACAAAATGATAGCTTAGGATTTTAGAAGACTAACGCAAAACGAATGGATCGAAACGGATCTAAAACGCGGAAACTACGCATGAAACAAGGTTGCAGGGACCTATACGTAATTAACTATAGATTTTAGGGGTTAGTAGCAAAGAATTGCAAGGCACAGAAATAGTGCTCGCAATTAAAGAAATTTAGGGTTAGATCTGAAAAAGATTACGGGTGGGGCTCGATTGAAAAGATGTAATAGATCCAGAGGGTTTTTTGCAAATTTCACAAGACATAGAAAAATACACAATAATTACAGATTTCTCCGGGGACTAATCTGTAAAAGCTCCATAGCACAGCCATGGTGGCCGGCGGCTGCTGTTTATCAAATCCCCGTCGTTCTAGGGCACGGGAGATCGCGAGGAGTGGGGCAAATGAAAGAGGACGACGAGGGGATTCGATTCCATACATTACTTACCGTGGGGATGCATCATGGTGGTCGAATTTCACCACAGAAGAGGGCAGTGGTGGTTCTGTTCCGTGCGGTGGTGTTTCTGCACGGGGGTGGCGGCTAGTAGGGGAGCACGTGGCGCGGCTGCAGGGGCTGCCAAGGCGCGCAGGGGGCCAAAGGGAAGGGCGCAACGTGTGACACTCAGGTAATTAGTGTTGTCACATCCTAAAGTTTAGTGTGTTGTTATGTACAAAATGTGGTAAAAGTGTATTTAGAAAATTCTAATGCTAAGGGAAAAGGGTTACTTATATAATTATATTTAAATTAAGGTCCTTTTGTGCTAAATGGGTGAACATGGAGGGTAGAATTTAAAAGTGTGAGGGTTGTTTTGCAAAAGTTAAAATCTTGTGTTTAAATCGCAAAAGTAGGTGAAACTACCCTTTGGATATAAATGTGGTGTAATTTTAAAATAGGTTTATGCAAAGTTTAGAAATCTTGTTGAATTTCGAATTAGTTGCAAATCCTTAGCTCTTCTAAGGATGAACCTTAAAGCAAAGTTGTACATTTTGAAAAACCATACACTTTTGCTTTTGGGCCCATCTCCATTTGAGCACTGGTTTAAAAGTTATTGATGCATTATAGTAGGGTCCCTGCATTTTTCTGAAATTGCATTTGGGTCCTCCTTCGTCTACCTCTCTCTCTCCCTCTGTTTTTCCTCTGCCGCGCGCCGCCGCCACTGCCTGGCCATGTGCGCTGTCTTGCTGCCTCTACGCTGCTCTGGCCCGGGCCACGTGCCGCTCCATCGCTTGCCCCGCCGCTCACCGGCCTGGCGCTGGCCTCTTCCCGCTCGGCCATGTCGCCCGCCATCTGCCCGAGCTGCACCTCACCTCCGCTCGCCATCGCAACATCTTCCGCGCCACCTCCTGCCTTCCTACGCTCCATGCGTCATCCCTCTGCAATGCCGCCGCCCTCCCCACCCCGTGCTGGCTTGCCCGTGCGTCTTCCACATCGCTGAGCTTCTGCCCGAGCGCCGCTGCATTCGCCACGCGCGCCGCCGATGCGCCAGCTCCTGCTTCTGCTCGGTCACATCTTGTTCTTGATCCCGAGCACGTCCTGGAGTCTATAACATACTCGTTCTTGCATTGCACACACACATTTTCACTCATTTTCCCTTGCTCCGGCCACCACCTCCCACCGGACCTCCGCCGCACCTCCTGATCACCGTCGGCCGACACCCACAACACCCCCGGACCACGATCCAACGCAACCAGAGCTTCGCAGTGATCTACCGGTGCTCCTCAACCCCGCCAATTTTGGTTTCCTGCACCCCAACACCATCCCCGCAGCTCCGGTGAGCTTCCAGCGCCGCCGCCGCTCGGCCTCCCGTCGACCCACCGATACAAGGCCTCCCCGCTCCGATCAACGGCACCACCCGCACCACATCATCCTCCTGAAGCGATCCCGCCACCCCTTCACCGCCCTCCGTCGCCCTAGCTTGCAGAATGCCAGCCACCATTGCCGCCGGTGAGAACCCGAGCTCCACCCCACCGTCGATCACCCCTCCCCGGCTTACTTCTGTCCAAATTGAATTGGGGGAAAGCATCCCCGCACTTCCCCGATGCTCGTGCGCACCTTGTTCCCCCGTGTTCGCCAGCCCATCGCTGGGAATGACGATGCCCCGACGTGGCCGCCGCCATTGCTCATCGCCGGCTGTGCTCCGTTGCTGCCCTTCGAACACATCACCCCCCATCGTGTTCAGTAGCCCCTGTAGGTCGTGTGGCAACACTCCCTCCCCACCCCGGACCTCACCGCCGGCGAGAACACCGCAGACAGGAACGCCGGGCACCATCGATTGCCAGCAAGGGCATATGTGTAATATTTTGTTTTGTTCTAGGGGTCTCAGTGCAAGTTACCAAGGACCCCAGTGCAAACCCTTTATTATTTTATGTGTGTAAAGCTGCTGCCTCGTAAAATTCATAGAAAACTGTAGAAAAATCCAAAAATTGCCAAACTAATTTTCTTGGAAACTAGATTTCAAACCCTACAACTTTTATTATGAAGTTTAGTTTGAAACTAAATACTTTTGAGTCTATTTTAAACTTAAGGTTAAAAGGTATATTGTATATAACTTCTACATACTAGTTTATTTTCTTGTGATTTTTGGTAGGTAGCTTCTATAGATCATGTGTGAGCTTGTGTAAAAGTTTCACACTTAGCACTGTTTTGTAGTTTAAGTTCTTTTGAATTTGAGTAATTCAAATTTGAGATGATTTGAAATTAACTAAGCATGTTCCTTAGGCTTAATTAGTTAGATCTATTTGTCATAATCTAATGTGTTGATAATTAGTCTATAATTAAATTTTCAAGACTTTATAATTCTATTTACCTCAGATTTAAATTTAAACTTGAAATTTGAATTCAAAATTCAAATGTTCTAGTTCCTGTTTTCAATAAATCCAATACTATAATCATGACTTAAATATGAATGATAATTCAAGACTAAACCCCCCTTATTTCATGAGTTCATGTGAGTTGATTATTGGATTGCAACTTTATCGTTGCATATCATGTAGAATCCTCAACTCTCGACGACGGAGATTACGAGCTGGTCTTGGGACAAGACCAAGGGTTTTCTGAAGACCCAATAAACATCACCGAGGATCTAACTGAAGCCCCGAACCAAAGTTCGAAAGTCTCTGACATTCCTGCCCCCAACCCTACTCAAGAAGGCAAGCCCCGGTGCATAACCCAGTATTTACATTTTACTACAATTCTATACTTATATTATATCTTGCATTAAGTCTAGGAGTTGAAATGGAACCCTAGGTGCATTGATACTAGGAACCAATGTATTGTACCTGAGTTCTTATCGCATAGATGCTTTGCTAATAGGACCGGTAGAAGTCAGGTGATTTCCTGTCACACGCGCGATATAGGAGTTGAATGTTTATCATTCTGCAATCACTATAAGGATCATGGACGGGGTCATGTACAATGACATGTCCTAGAAGTTTACCCCGTCTGTGTTGATTAAAGTTGATAAGGTCGCAGTGTGTGGTAGTGGTGGCTAAGCGTTTGAAAGTACTAGCCACATGCCGCGAAATATGGTAAAGCGGTAAGCCTAGTAACCAATCGGCCCGGCAAGTGGACATACCTCCCACCACTCGTAATTTGGTTTTTCTCACGCACCGACGTGTGGGAGTACATTCTGCAAGACAGACAGGAATACGGGATCATGTAGTCGCGCTACAGACGTATGTCCTGCACAATTGGTGTGCGTACGGTCCTACAGTCGCTTGTGGTGGCCCTGTTCCACGACCCGGAATGAAAGGTAAACGGTTGCTTTGGAACGACCTGTTGGTATTCCAAGCATGTGAGTTAGGTTTATCCTTGCAAGGTTGAATTCGATTTAGAATCCTCCGTTTCTCACGAAGATTGAGACTGCTTATTCCTTCTGCCACATAGAGTAAGAAGTATAACTATTAATGGAATAATCATGGTGAATGACAATCTCTACCTTGCTTGCTTAGTGTTGGTGCTAACCTAGAATGGGTAATCAACTAGAATATGGAAGCTAAAATTTGAAAATAGATCATACTCTTTGTTGCTTTTCAGCTGAAAATAAAGCCGGAACCTTTATAATGCCTTCATGAGTCTAGTTACGGGCTAGAGTAGACCCAATCTCGGGTAAGCCTTGTTGAGTATTAGAATGCTCAGCCTTGCTAGTATCTGTTTCAGGTATAACCTTCGAGAATCCCACGGACAACCCTGCATGGCCAACGTCTGTTCCTTTTGGCTGGTCCGTGGAATGGGATCCGTTCCCGGCGGGCAGTGACCCTCCTGAGTGACATCAGGCCTTGGGCAAAGCATGGTGTCAACTTTTGCGACGTGTGTAGTCGCGTATTTATTTACCTTCCGCTATAAGCATGGACAAGCTGTTTAGCTTGTCGGTTTAAACACTGTTTGTATAAATTTTAAGTTGAACAAGGTTTGTAATAATATTTGCGTATCTGTGAATTAAAAGTTGATGAGCTATGCTGAGATTGTAAACTCACCTTCGTGTGAGGTAAACCTGTTTCGATCCTGTTGAACCGTGGTTGTATCGGGCAGAGACTCGACAGACCAATGGGTTGTTCCGTTTGAAGTGCGATGAGTTGTTGTCGGCTGTATAGTGATGATTAGCGCACTTGAACCGGAATAATTCAGTCGGTTCTGCCACAGCTGGTATCAGAGCTGTAGGTTTACTCCTACAACTGCAGTAGCTCTTAAAAAGTGTTTTCAGGATAAAATTTGCCAACAAATGAATTTACAACATACGTTGGATCCGTTAAGGTTGGTGTTTAGAACGCAAAGCCCTAGGGATGTATATGAGAAATATCAGGTGGCTGCTACAATATATATATATATATATATATATATATATATATATGTATAGATAGTTTTGACTTGCAGCGCTACTTTCTGTCAAAACTTAAATTCATGCACAACCCAACCTTACTTCCTATAACGACACCTGCAATCGTGAGGTAAGAAGGTAAGGATCCTCAGCTAACTGGGGAGTTAGCCTTCCTGTCGGTGATGCGAACCGAATGCTGTTTCTCAAGCAGTGGCCTACTTGAGATGCTGCCAATATATCAACTTAGGTTGATTATATTGGGAGTATATGGTTCGGCGCAGGGTATGGCGATCGCTGTTCATACCCCGCAATTTGCGGTACCCCTGTGAATGCGTTGTTTCGATAACGTATGTTAACGTTGTCTGTACAGCGGTAATTGTACAGATGTTGTTTCTATAGCGAACAGTACTGTTTGGGGATGCTTTCATGTCGTGCTGCCATGAAAGGTTCATGATATGTATATGTGATCTTCTGCAGGTACACTAACCACGATTAATAGGTTAAGATGGATAGGATTTATCGACTAGTTATTAGGCAGTGTCGTATGTGTTATGCTACAGAAATTAACTACGTAAGTCCGAAGATATTCGGCAGTTGTTTTGGTTGTGAGGACGAATAGTTCGTGCATGCATAATACATTGCCGAACAAAAGAATGTGATGTATGTTTAATTCTGTTAAGGATGAATAGTGTGTTATTTGTCTCTAGAATGGGTAGATAGGGTTCTCATGGTAGTTTTAAGTTGGGTATCTTAAGTACCTTAGGCATCCATCTGATTTTCAGTCTTTGCTGTTCTTAGAATTGATTATCTCGTTCCATTTATCTTGTGATTTCTCAGCAAGGTAAAAAGTCTCACCATTTGCATTCTTGTTGCAGATGGCAGCCCCTCCTAACATCTTTTGGGATCCGGCCGGACATTTCCATACAGATGCCTTGCACTGGGAGGGTTTCCCTCGCCTTCTCTAGGAGTCACTGCGTTCGTTCAGTTATATCGAGCCTCCACAGTACGACGCAGTGGAATATCAGGAGGAGGGTGTTGTGGCAGAACCAACCTGAATTATACCGGCTCAAGTACGCGAGTCCACTCCCGAGGGCTTCAACGTGCTTCAAACGGTATAATCCCTTGGCCTGTCGGGTAACGTCCCGATAAACCACCGATACACAGGATCAAATAAGGTTACCTCACACGAAGGTGAGTCCAGAGATACAATCACCATCATATTTTACATCGAAGGAAATTACATTACAAGAGTTTATAAAAGTAATACGAAGTTTCAAACCTAGAGAAAATATTACAAACTGTTAAAGCTATGATTTTTGGCAGCGGAAAACATACGCGATGATCTACAGCACGTCGTCAAGACGGATGTCATGCTAAGCCCGGGCACGACATCACTCGGTATCATCAGGGTTGGCCGGGGACGGATCCCACTCCACGGACCAATCTTCTGGAAAAGCACAGGGCTATGACAAGGAAAGAGTAGGGTCTTCAAAGGCTTTACCTGAAAAACATACAACTAGCAAGGCTGAGTATACTAATACTCAGCAAGGCTTACCCGGGATTGGGTATACTTTAGCCCATATCTAGACTTATGAAGGCATTGTAAAGGCTTTGGTTTTATTTTCAGCTGAAAAGCAACAAAGAGTATGAACTATTTTCAAGTTTTAGCTTTCAGATTCTAGCTTGATTAGCCATTCTAGGTTAGCACCTATACTAAACAAGCATGATTGATATTATCATTCACCAAGATTATCTCATTAACAGTTACACTTCTTACTCAATGTGGTAAAAGTGATAAGCAATCTCAAGCTTCGTGAGAGGCGGACGATTCGAATCGAATTGAACCTTGCAAGGTAAACCTAACACACACGCTTGGGATTACCGGCAGGGCTTTCCGAAGCAACCGTTTACCTTTCATTCCGACTCGTGGGCAGGCCACCACAAGCGACTTGCAGGACCGTACGCACATCACTCGTGCAGGACATACGTCTGTAGCGCGACTACAAAACCCGTATTCCTGTCTGCCATGCAGAACGTACTCCCACAGGTCGGTGCGTGAAAAGAACCAAATAGATCGAGTGGTGGAAATATACCCACTTGCCGGGCCGATCGGTTACTAGGCTTACCGCTTTACCATATTTCGCGGCATGTGGCTAGTACTGTTCAACCGCTTAGTCACCACTACCATACATTTCGGCCTTAAAACTTTTATCAAAACAGACAGGGTAAACTTCCAGGTCATGATACGACACATGACCCTATCCGTCATCCTTATAGTGGTTGCAGTAATGTAAACATGCAACTCCTATATCGCGCGAGTGACAGGAAATCACCCGACTTCTATCGGTCCTATTAGCAGAGCAACTATCCGATAAGGACTCGGGTACAATACATTGGATTCCTAAGATTCATGCATCTAGGGTTTCATTACAGCTCCTAGACTTAATGCAAGATATAATAATAATAGACGTAGATTGCAGTGTAAATAAAATAGTAGGATATGACCGGGGCTTGCCTTTACTGGTGGGTCTGAAGTCAGTAGGTCAACATCTTCCGAACTTTGGTTCGGGGCTTCAGTTAATTCCTTGGTGACGTTCATTTGATCTTCAGGAACATCCTCCGTAGACTCCGGGAAGATTTCGTAGGTACCGTTGCTGAAAGTAGTCGTATCTACATGTAATGCAACATTACATTCAAATGTGCACACAAAACTATTTTACTTCACAACAAAGTTGCAATTCAACATTCATTTAACAAGCTACTCACATAACAATCAAAAGAGATCTGAAACTAAACTTAGGTGAAGCTTTAGGGAGATAATTAATCAGAATAAGCTACATGTTGAGAGTTACAACAGAGCTGGTTGGAAACAACGAGGGTTTAGCTGATTGACGAGTGTATCGGGTTCCTAGACGATCGATGGAAGCATCGATTACTTTGGCAGAAGGATGATTCCTAAAGCAGTTGTCTTAACTAAGATGTGCTTAAGTGTTATTCTAGATAACTACGTGTGGTTATATCGGCTCGATTACGTCAACACAATAATTGAGTGACGTATATCCGATCTTTCAATCGATAAATCGACTGATAGGAGTATGTAGATAAGGAAGCGGAAACTAAGGATCGATCGGCCGTGTTCGACCGATATAGAAAAGCAACTAAAATCGGCTTGGGGTCAGTCGATGGTAAGAACCCTAAGATTGTGTGTGTCTCTCTGATACATCAACTCTGTGCAGTCGATGTAGGACAGACAAAAGGATTGTATCGGCAGTAGTCGATACTAGAAAGGTAACAACCGTATCAGCTAACCAGTCGATGGTATAAGTATCGACTGACAGCTGTTACACAGGAACATCATAGGCTTAAAGAAAACGGATGCTTAGCAGCTGAACCAAAAGCTGAGGTTGAAATGCAGCTGCAGAGATATATAAGCTGAGCAACAGATACACATGAATTGACAAAGATCTTTATAGGAAGAGAATTTTACGGAAACGGCGATCAAGACAAGGATAACATCTTGACGGCAGGAATTTAAGCATTCGCATATCAGGATTAACTAGATGTCACACATTTCTACTTATGACATAAAATTTATAGCTTACTCTTAGCTATAACTCAAGCATACAATATAAAGCACAATAAAACATTCATTCCCTAACATTTGATCTAGACCACACATCAAAGACTTCAACTCAAGATCTTAACATAAAACTTGTAAAGTTTGACTTAGGGTTTCAAACAAAATTGATTTTACATTTTTATGAACTTCCTACGAAAATCTTTGAAATGTAGAGGTTCATCGATTTGAAATACAGCAACCTTTGGAAATTTTACAAAGAACACCCTAGAACTTTCTAAAACATAGCAATCAAGTCCCTGGTTTGGGAAAAACAGATGATAGGAAGTTAACGACGATATTCCGGCAAAGTAGTCGCCGGCATTAGAAAGGTTCAGTAGGTTAGGGCAAACCTTGGTTAAGGAGAAGAACACACGGAGAGTGAAGTCCCGTGGCGATAGGATCGACGAAGAGAAAAGCTCGACGATGATGAGATCCCATGGATGACGAAAGGGGTTTGCCGAGCATGTTTGCCGCGGGTGGAAGATGGCCGAAGGAGTAGTCTCCGTGGTAACTTGTGGTCTTGCTTGGCGATCGACGAGAGAAAAGTGCTGCTGGATGTCGTGGACTCCTGGGACAAGATGATGGAGCCGAATGGGTTCGCTATGCCAAATCCTCCGCGAACCTCAAGATCCTCATGCTCACGGGTTAAACCTTCTTTTGCTCACGCACACGTGCCACTGAAACACGTCTGGCACACCCGCGTAACTTCCTGCAGGACTGTCATGCTTGGTTGCATCGAGGCTCCTCCGAGCTCCCCACGCCTAACTGCCACATTCGCCCCGCAACTCCTCCTTCCGACTTGCCTCGTCGTAACCGTCACCTTCGATTTGCCTCCTCTTCTTCCAGCTTGCTGCCCCTCGTGCATCTCACGCGCGAGCGAGCTCGTGTCCTCGACACGACCACTCTTGCACCATCAGATATTTCCGTGGCGTAGCTAGGGCCGATGTCACCATGTTCCCACATCTCGCGCCACTCGCTCGGTGCCGCCCACGTTCCTGCCGCTCCAGCGCCTACACCGGCTCTCCAGCACGCGAGCTCCTGCACCGCCTGAACCATGCCGTTCCAGCTCCCGTGCTTGACTGACGCCAACTTGCCTACGTCACGTCGCATCAACTCACGCTTGAGCCGTTCGCGCGTTCTGCTCCGCCAGTGCTCCTCCCAAGCCGCGCGCACCCACGGCCGCCTCGCTCTGGCGCCACCGCGCTCTCACGCCGGGCCGCCCAGCTCACGCACGCGTCGCTACGTCACCTGGATCCGCCGCGCTGTGACCCACTGCTCGCCGCCGCTCCAGCTGTTCGGGTCACCAACGCCAGCCACACCGTCACGCGCCCGGCAGTGCGCTCCGCCCACCAGCTGCACGCGCCCGGCCCAGCTGAGCACTCCCCGCTCCACGCTCCCGCGTCCGCGCACAGCGCCGCGCTGTCCCGGACCTGTCCGCGCCTGCACGCCGACTTCCACGGCCAGTCCTCGTTAGCGCCCCGCACGGCCGTTCGCTCCTGTGCGCCTGGCGCCTGCGCGCGCCCCGCCTGGCCCACCAGCTCGCGCCGTCCTGCGCGCCGCGTTCAGCCTCGCGCCTGGGCCCAGCCGAGCCGCCCTCGCGCGCTCAGCTCTTGCGGCCGCCGCTCGGGCCGGGCCCGCCTGCCGCGCGCGCCTCTGCCCCGACCAGGCGCCGCGCATACTGCTCTGCCTTGGGCCCGCCAGCTGCCTCCGCCCGCGAGCTGCAGCCGCCTGCTGCCGGCCGCTCGCCCAGCACCTGCACCGAGCCACCGGGCGCCGGCCCCGCGCTCGCCTCCAGCTCCCGCGCGCGTGCCGCTCCCAGCGCCCGCTCGCCTGCGCTCGCACTCGCGCGCCCCCGGGCCGCTGCCCCGCCTGCGCGCGCTGCCCCGCGTCCGCCAGCTGCGCTCGCGCCTCTCTGGCTCCCGCCGCGCGCCGCCTACCAGCGCCCCGCCTGGGCCGCTCGGGCCGCCGGCCTGCGCCGCTGGGCCTTGCTCAGCGCTGGCTCGCCTGGCCACCGGTCGAGCCGCGCGCGCCGCCAGGAGCCCCGCCAGCGCCTCCCGCGCAATGGGCCGCAGCTGCCCCGCGCGCGCGCGAGCCGCGCCGCCTGAGCCGCTCGGGCCCCCTGCGCGCGCTCGCCCGGGCGCCGGCTGCCGCCTGTGCTGATCCAAGTGAAGGAGGAGAGGGAGAAGGAGGGAACCGGGTGGATAGGATTGAAGGGAGGAGAGGGATTGGCCACTGGTGAAGAGAAAAAAAGAAGACACGCCAGGATAAAGAGACAGAGGAGGAGAAGGAGGAACAGACTTCCCCAAGGACCTTTGCGTAAATACAGAAAACTACAAGGGCCTGGTTGTAAAACAAAATTTCCCGTCAACCTAAAGTCCAAATGAAGAAATGCCCAAAACGAAAGTTGGAGAGTTTTTCAAACTCTACAACATTGCTTTAGGGCTCAAGTTCAAAAACTCAAAATTTATATTTTTACGCGTGAAGTTTTGAACAAAAGTCGGATTTGAATTGCTTTTGTCCTTAAAGTGTAATTTTATAAAATTCAGGACTTAAATGCAAGCATTCATGACATGTCATAATGACGGGATAGAATCGTCATAATGATTGGATAGACATGTCATGATGACTTGCACTTTTTACACTTTAGCCCTGAGTAAATTTGAAAGTTACTTTTATAAATCAAACATTTGCATAAAAGGACTTTTACTTTTATAAAATTACATAAACACCCTTATTTTTTTACCATTTTACCCAAACTTTTTACCCACTTCAACACATACATTTCAAATGCAACTTTTGGATAAATATATATTTCTTTACAGGGAATAAAATATGAAAAACACGTTTGCAAAACCACCCTTTACTTATTTCGAAATTACCTCCCATCCAAACACATTTTGCAAAAACAACCCTAGGTTTTCTATAATTACAAAAATACCCCTTTTTACTTGCACTTTGAAATTTTCATAAACTTCACACAAACACACATAAGCTTTATACAAACAAACACATATTTCACACTAACAAAATATATCTAGTATTGCAAATACACGAACCGTCACATCCTCTCCCCCTAAAAAGAATCTCGTCCCGAGATTCGGACGAAAGGCTCTAAGGGGAAGAGAAGTGAATCACACACTAAAAGTGGCAAAAACAATCACACCAGAGAAGGTTGAGGTTGACGACGAGAGCATGACGAGATGAGCATAACAAGAGCATGAAGAGATGGTACATAGATGAGTTTAACAGGATAAGAAAGGAAAAGGTGATCGAGTTCTCACAGAGTTACGATCACAACAGGAGGACGATAAATGTCAGCGACATTCATCACAAAACTTTGTGGATAGCAAGTAAGGATAACACAAGAGACTGATAAGTGATGTTTGAAATATTTCTGCTCAGAGTTTATTACCTGAATGAGTTAAATGAGGTTGATTGCAAAACATGCCTATTTATGCCGATGCAATCAAGGGATAATGATAAGATGCTTCAATTCAGAGTGCAATGCTCGATATATAACCATGAACATGATGCACTGCTGAGATGTATGATTATAATGATAGTGCAACATGAGGATGAGGGATCCCATGCACGACCAAGATGATGCATATGACACAATGCAATTACCATAATGTTGACCAAATGATGCATACACCATGATGCAAGGATGATGATACTTGCAATGTATGAAACTTGTATGCACGTATGAAATGCATGGAGTATGATGCACACCCTCATGAGTTGATGATGCATATGACTCACACTCTACAACCGTTCTTTCGTAACGAACACCTGGGTAGCTCTATATCCTTAAACAAGGATTAGAAGTTAGGACACTAGTAAGGTTGCATAAGAAGAGATTGCAGTGGGGTTACATCACATGTACCTAGTCACCAGTGCGCTCCTAATGGCTCAATCATGTGACTGCAGTGCACATGAGGCCTTAGGTTCCGACACGGCATCATGGTCATGTGATTAAACACCACCACAAAGAAGAAATAGCAACCCTGTAGTGTCAACAGCAACAGGATAGGTCTTAGGAAACCCAAGATACCCGAAGTTGTACAGGAGGCGCACTCGTTAGTTAGTCTACGGATTTTTCGATGATGATGCAACACTATGCACTGACCAAAGATGATATATGCGATAATGCATGACTTTTGCCAGAAGATTTGTATACAAAATGTAATTATTGTCATACATCTTTTTAATTTATCCAAAATCATCTGAGCAAAAATCGAAGGTACGACTTTCAGATGTTGTAACCGGAATAGCCAACAATATAAGGTACAACATCATGAAAGGATGAATAAATCACTGAATGATGAATTGAAGGGTTTGTTGATGATTATCAAAATGTAACCATCAAAGGAAGGAATTCAATGGTTCTGCCGAAACAGATTTAAAACGAGATCAAGGATTTGATTTAGCGGTCAAGCTAAGATCGACGATAAGGTCCAAACATGACCCAACTGATTTGATTCACTAAAGACTTTCCCAACTCTAGGATAGCCTATCAGATTATGTCGGCTCCTACCACACAAAGTCAAAACAAGCATTCAGATACAAGCGCATATTTCAGTACATCAACGTATCAAACAAAGCAATCAGGTCAATCCAAGATATCATAATGTATGCACATTCTACACGTCCTCACTAACAAAAATAACTGCCAAGTAATCTTGGTCTTACGTGGTTAAGTACGGTGGCATCATATAAATACGTCTCTCCCTATATATATACTAGTCGTTCTTACGTTCAAGCTTACGTAACGAGGTTAGCGTACCTGCAGAAAACCACAAGATGTATATATTGAACCTTTCATGCCAGCATGTCATGAAAGCGTCCCCAATCATTACTGTTCACTATAGAAACAGCATCTGTACAATTACCGCCGTACAGACAACGTTAACATACGTTATCGAGATAACATATTCACGGGGGATACCGCAAAGTGCGGGGGTATGATCTGCGATCGCCATACCCTGCGCCGAACCATATACTCCCAATGTAGTCAATCGAAATTGGTACATTGGCAGCATCTCAAGTAGGCCACTGCTTGAGAAACAGCGTTCGGTTCGCATCACCGACGGGAAGGCCAAGCTCCCTCAGTTGGCTGAGGATCCTTACCTCCTTACCTCTTCGTCGAATGTGTCGTTACAGAATATAAAGTTGGGGTTGTGCATGAATTTAAGTTTTAGCAGAAAAATAATGCTGGTAGTTAGAGTTATATATACATATACTATAGCCACCTTTAATTCCCTTATAAGCATTACCCTAGGGCTTTACGTACTAAGCATAATCCTTAACGAATCCAATGTAGTTTTGCTAAATACTTTGTTGGTCAAACTTTTATATTGAAAGCATTTTTAAGGTAAAATGTATCTCCAGAGTAACCTTATAGCTCTGATACCAGCTGTGGCAGAACCAACCTGAATTATACCGGCTCAAGTACGCGAGTCCACTCCCGAGGGCTTCAACGTGCTTCAAACGGTATAATCCCTTGGCCTGTCGGGTAACGTCCCGATAAACCACCGATACACAGGATCAAATAAGGTTACCTCACACGAAGGTGAGTCCAGAGATACAATCACCATCATATTTTACATCGAAGGAAATTACATTACAAGAGTTTATAAAAGTAATACGAAGTTTCAAACCTAGAGAAAATATTACAAACTGTTAAAGCTATGATTTTTGGCAGCGGAAAACATACGCGATGATCTACAGCACGTCGTCAAGACGGATGTCATGCTAAGCCCGGGCACGACATCACTCGGTATCATCAGGGTTGGCCGGGGACGGATCCCACTCCACGGACCAATCTTCTGGAAAAGCACAGGGCTATGACAAGGAAAGAGTAGGGTCTTCAAAGGCTTTACCTGAAAAACATACAACTAGCAAGGCTGAGTATACTAATACTCAGCAAGGCTTACCCGGGATTGGGTATACTTTAGCCCATATCTAGACTTATGAAGGCATTGTAAAGGCTTTGGTTTTATTTTCAGCTGAAAAGCAACAAAGAGTATGAACTATTTTCAAGTTTTAGCTTTCAGATTCTAGCTTGATTAGCCATTCTAGGTTAGCACCTATACTAAACAAGCATGATTGATATTATCATTCACCAAGATTATCTCATTAACAGTTACACTTCTTACTCAATGTGGTAAAAGTGATAAGCAATCTCAAGCTTCGTGAGAGGCGGACGATTCGAATCGAATTGAACCTTGCAAGGTAAACCTAACACACACGCTTGGGATTACCGGCAGGGCTTTCCGAAGCAACCGTTTACCTTTCATTCCGACTCGTGGGCAGGCCACCACAAGCGACTTGCAGGACCGTACGCACATCACTCGTGCAGGACATACGTCTGTAGCGCGACTACAAAACCCGTATTCCTGTCTGCCATGCAGAACGTACTCCCACAGGTCGGTGCGTGAAAAGAACCAAATAGATCGAGTGGTGGAAATATACCCACTTGCCGGGCCGATCGGTTACTAGGCTTACCGCTTTACCATATTTCGCGGCATGTGGCTAGTACTGTTCAACAGCTTAGTCACCACTACCATACATTTCGGCCTTAAAACTTTTATCAAAACAGACAGGGTAAACTTCCAGGTCATGATACGACACATGACCCTGTCCGTCATCCTTATAGTGGTTGCAGTAATGTAAACATGCAACTCCTATATCGCGCGAGTGACAGGAAATCACCCGACTTCTATCGGTCCTATTAGCAGAGCAACTATCCGATAAGGACTCGGGTACAATACATTGGATTCCTAAGATTCATGCATCTAGGGTTTCATTACAGCTCCTAGACTTAATGCAAGATATAATAATAATAGACGTAGATTGCAGTGTAAATAAAATAGTAGGATATGACCGGGGCTTGCCTTTACTGGTGGGTCTGAAGTCAGTAGGTCAACATCTTCCGAACTTTGGTTCGGGGCTTCAGTTAATTCCTTGGTGACGTTCATTTGATCTTCAGGAACATCCTCCGTAGACTCCGGGAAGATTTCGTAGGTACCGTTGCTGAAAGTAGTCGTATCTACATGTAATGCAACATTACATTCAAATGTGCACATAAAACTATTTTACTTCACAACAAAGTTGCAATTCAACATTCATTTAACAAGCTACTCACATAACAATCAAAAGAGATCTGAAACTAAACTTAGGTGAAGCTTTAGGGAGATAATTAATCAGAATAAGCTACATGTTGAGAGTTACAACAGAGCTGGTTGGAAACAACGAGGGTTTAGCTGATTGACGAGTGTATCGGGTTCCTAGACGATCGATGGAAGCATCGATTACTTTGGCAGAAGGATGATTCCTAAAGCAGTTGTCTTAACTAAGATGTGCTTAAGTGTTATTCTAGATAACTACGTGTGGTTATATCGGCTCGATTACGTCAACACAATAATTGAGTGACGTATATCCGATCTTTCAATCGATAAATCGACTGATAGGAGTATGTAGATAAGGAAGCGGAAACTAAGGATCGATCGGCCGTGTTCGACCGATATAGAAAAGCAACTAAAATCGGCTTGGGGTCAGTCGATGGTAAGAACCCTAAGATTGTGTGTGTCTCTCTGATACATCAACTCTGTGCAGTCGATGTAGGACAGACAAAAGGATTGTATCGGCAGTAGTCGATACTAGAAAGGTAACAACCGTATCAGCTAACCAGTCGATGGTATAAGTATCGACTGACAGCTGTTACACAGGAACATCATAGGCTTAAAGAAAACGGATGCTTAGCAGCTGAACCAAAAGCTGAGGTTGAAATGCAGCTGCAGAGATATATAAGCTGAGCAACAGATACACATGAATTGACAAAGATCTTTATAGGAAGAGAATTTTACGGAAACGGCGATCAAGACAAGGATAACATCTTGACGGCAGGAATTTAAGCATTCGCATATCAGGATTAACTAGATGTCACACATTTCTACTTATGACATAAAATTTATAGCTTACTCTTAGCTATAACTCAAGCATACAATATAAAGCACAATAAAACATTCATTCCCTAACATTTGATCTAGACCACACATCAAAGACTTCAACTCAAGATCTTAACATAAAACTTGTAAAGTTTGACTTAGGGTTTCAAACAAAATTGATTTTACATTTTTATGAACTTCCTACGAAAATCTTTGAAATGTAGAGGTTCATCGATTTGAAATACAGCAACCTTTGGAAATTTTACAAAGAACACCCTAGAACTTTCTAAAACATAGCAATCAAGTCCCTGGTTTGGGAAAAACAGATGATAGGAAGTTAACGACGATATTCCGGCAAAGTAGTCGCCGGCATTAGAAAGGTTCAGTAGGTTAGGGCAAACCTTGGTTAAGGAGAAGAACACACGGAGAGTGAAGTCCCGTGGCGATAGGATCGACGAAGAGAAAAGCTCGACGATGATGAGATCCCATGGATGACGAAAGGGGTTTGCCGAGCATGTTTGCCGCGGGTGGAAGATGGCCGAAGGAGTAGTCTCCGTGGTAACTTGTGGTCTTGCTTGGCGATCGACGAGAGAAAAGTGCTGCTGGATGTCGTGGACTCCTGGGACAAGATGATGGAGCCGAATGGGTTCGCTATGCCAAATCCTCCGCGAACCTCAAGATCCTCATGCTCACGGGTTAAACCTTCTTTTGCTCACGCACACGTGCCACTGAAACACGTCTGGCACACCCGCGTAACTTCCTGCAGGACTGTCATGCTTGGTTGCATCGAGGCTCCTCCGAGCTCCCCACGCCTAACTGCCACATTCGCCCCGCAACTCCTCCTTCCGACTTGCCTCGTCGTAACCGTCACCTTCGATTTGCCTCCTCTTCTTCCAGCTTGCTGCCCCTCGTGCATCTCACGCGCGAGCGAGCTCGTGTCCTCGACACGACCACTCTTGCACCATCAGATATTTCCGTGGCGTAGCTAGGGCCGATGTCACCATGTTCCCACATCTCGCGCCACTCGCTCGGTGCCGCCCACGTTCC
This sequence comes from Panicum hallii, assembly GCF_002211085.1. Lineage (NCBI taxonomy): Eukaryota > Viridiplantae > Streptophyta > Magnoliopsida > Poales > Poaceae > Panicum > Panicum hallii. The sequence goes on along the minus strand of NC_038044.1, from coordinate 28,447,754 downwards.
TGCCGCTCCAGCGCCTACACCGGCTCTCCAGCACGCGAGCTCCTGCACCGCCTGAACCATGCCGTTCCAGCTCCCGTGCTTGACTGACGCCAACTTGCCTACGTCACGTCGCATCAACTCACGCTTGAGCCGTTCGCGCGTTCTGCTCCGCCAGTGCTCCTCCCAAGCCGCGCGCACCCACGGCCGCCTCGCTCTGGCGCCACCGCGCTCTCACGCCGGGCCGCCCAGCTCACGCACGCGTCGCTACGTCACCTGGATCCGCCGCGCTGTGACCCACTGCTCGCCGCCGCTCCAGCTGTTCGGGTCACCAACGCCAGCCACACCGTCACGCGCCCGGCAGTGCGCTCCGCCCACCAGCTGCACGCGCCCGGCCCAGCTGAGCACTCCCCGCTCCACGCTCCCGCGTCCGCGCACAGCGCCGCGCTGTCCCGGACCTGTCCGCGCCTGCACGCCGACTTCCACGGCCAGTCCTCGTTAGCGCCCCGCACGGCCGTTCGCTCCTGTGCGCCTGGCGCCTGCGCGCGCCCCGCCTGGCCCACCAGCTCGCGCCGTCCTGCGCGCCGCGTTCAGCCTCGCGCCTGGGCCCAGCCGAGCCGCCCTCGCGCGCTCAGCTCTTGCGGCCGCCGCTCGGGCCGGGCCCGCCTGCCGCGCGCGCCTCTGCCCCGACCAGGCGCCGCGCATACTGCTCTGCCTTGGGCCCGCCAGCTGCCTCCGCCCGCGAGCTGCAGCCGCCTGCTGCCGGCCGCTCGCCCAGCACCTGCACCGAGCCACCGGGCGCCGGCCCCGCGCTCGCCTCCAGCTCCCGCGCGCGTGCCGCTCCCAGCGCCCGCTCGCCTGCGCTCGCACTCGCGCGCCCCCGGGCCGCTGCCCCGCCTGCGCGCGCTGCCCCGCGTCCGCCAGCTGCGCTCGCGCCTCTCTGGCTCCCGCCGCGCGCCGCCTACCAGCGCCCCGCCTGGGCCGCTCGGGCCGCCGGCCTGCGCCGCTGGGCCTTGCTCAGCGCTGGCTCGCCTGGCCACCGGTCGAGCCGCGCGCGCCGCCAGGAGCCCCGCCAGCGCCTCCCGCGCAATGGGCCGCAGCTGCCCCGCGCGCGCGCGAGCCGCGCCGCCTGAGCCGCTCGGGCCCCCTGCGCGCGCTCGCCCGGGCGCCGGCTGCCGCCTGTGCTGATCCAAGTGAAGGAGGAGAGGGAGAAGGAGGGAACCGGGTGGATAGGATTGAAGGGAGGAGAGGGATTGGCCACTGGTGAAGAGAAAAAAAGAAGACACGCCAGGATAAAGAGACAGAGGAGGAGAAGGAGGAACAGACTTCCCCAAGGACCTTTGCGTAAATACAGAAAACTACAAGGGCCTGGTTGTAAAACAAAATTTCCCGTCAACCTAAAGTCCAAATGAAGAAATGCCCAAAACGAAAGTTGGAGAGTTTTTCAAACTCTACAACATTGCTTTAGGGCTCAAGTTCAAAAACTCAAAATTTATATTTTTACGCGTGAAGTTTTGAACAAAAGTCGGATTTGAATTGCTTTTGTCCTTAAAGTGTAATTTTATAAAATTCAGGACTTAAATGCAAGCATTCATGACATGTCATAATGACGGGATAGAATCGTCATAATGATTGGATAGACATGTCATGATGACTTGCACTTTTTACACTTTAGCCCTGAGTAAATTTGAAAGTTACTTTTATAAATCAAACATTTGCATAAAAGGACTTTTACTTTTATAAAATTACATAAACACCCTTATTTTTTTACCATTTTACCCAAACTTTTTACCCACTTCAACACATACATTTCAAATGCAACTTTTGGATAAATATATATTTCTTTACAGGGAATAAAATATGAAAAACACGTTTGCAAAACCACCCTTTACTTATTTCGAAATTACCTCCCATCCAAACACATTTTGCAAAAACAACCCTAGGTTTTCTATAATTACAAAAATACCCCTTTTTACTTGCACTTTGAAATTTTCATAAACTTCACACAAACACACATAAGCTTTATACAAACAAACACATATTTCACACTAACAAAATATATCTAGTATTGCAAATACACGAACCGTCACAGGTGTTCACCGATGTCGAGTTAGAATGACTATTCCTCAGCATCCCTTCCGCTCTCAATGGCAGCCCATTGAAGTTGATGTGATGGGCTATCGAATAGTTGACACCCTTGAAGGAGCAGCACTGGAAGCCATCTATCTTTTCTATAAGCAACATCCAAGAGAAGCTGCAGGACAGCCGATCGGTATATTTTCTACCACAAATCCCAAGGATCTAGAGTGGGATCTCAGACTGGTCCCCGAAGGTCACAGGTTAGAAGGTTCCACAGAGGAAGCACTTCGGGGTACTATGCGGTTTATGGGTGTGCAGCATCATTATCAACTGCTACTACGTCGCGAGATGGGTCAATTGATCAATACTGCGTGAAGTTACTATAGGGAGGTTGATAGACAAGTCACCCATGTTGACCAACTTCGAGCTTTAGTGACCGAGAAAGATGGGATCATCGCTGCTCGAAATGAGACTATTCATCACCGGGAGGACCAGATAAATGAGAGTGATGCGATAATCACCCAACGCAACACGATCATTGAGTTCCTCCAAGAGCAGATCCACGACCTCATCCTCGAGGTTGATGATGCCCAAGCCCAGATCAATGAACTTCAACAGTAGCCTGCACCTCCTGCTGTACCAGCCCTTGTAGAGGAAGAAGAAGATCCTGAAGAAATTGAAGGAGTCTCTGAGATCGATTCTGAGCATGGAGATCCTGTTATCAGTCCCCATCATTCTTCTTCTGGCAGCCAGTCATCAGTGGGCAACTTTGATGACTTTTAGTTTTGGTTGAGTGGGTGACAGTCCAGTTGCAAATAGTGTAGAAAGATGTAACATAGGTAATGTGTTTAGGTCAAGAGCCACTTGTTGTATTATATGTGGCATGTGTACTTAGGAAATAGCTTGTAGTGGTTAATGTGTGTTGGTGTAAAATGTAAGGACTACCAGTGTTTGCGTAGTAATCCAATCTCGTGTTTTATCATCATGCTTAATATCCTTGCATCTGAAATGAGTTGATTGAATGGAGCATATGAATTACATTTTGGTAATTGTACATCATCTGAAAATGGAGTAAGGATCTAGTTAATAATGGATATCTCCTTTGTTTCAGATGGTCGGAGCCACTCGCGGAACCCCGGAAGGTTTCCGGGCAGATCAGGCCAGTGGATCTCAGCAACCGCCACCGCCACCTCCAAATTTGGCCGAGGTCATGGCCCGACTGTGGCAGAACCAACCTGAATTATACCGGCTCAAGTACGCGAGTCCACTCCAGAGGGCTCCAACGTGCTTCAAACGGTATAATCCCTTGGCCTGTCGGGTAACGTCCCGATAAACCACCGATACACAGGATCCAATAAGGTTACCTCACATGAAGGTGAGTCCAGAGATACAATCACCATCACATTTTACATCATAGAGAATTACATTACAAGAATTTCCAAAAGAAGTATGAAGTTTCAAATCTAGAGAAAAGATTACAAACTATTAAAGCTATGGTTTTGGCAGCGGAAAACATACGCGACGATTACAACACGTCGTTAAGACGGATGTCATGCTAAGCCCAGGCACGACATCACTCGGTATCACCAATGTTGGTCGGGGACGGATTCTATTCCACGGACCAATTATTTGGAAGAGCACAGGGCCAAGGCCAGGGAAGAGTAGGGTCTTCAAAAGCTTAACCTGAAAAACATAAAACTAGCAAGGCTGAGTATACTAATACTCAGCAAGGCTTACCCGGGATTGGGTATACTTTAGCCCATAACTAGACTCATGCAAGCATTGTAGAGGCTCTGGGTTTATTTTTAGCTGAAAAGCAACAAAGAGTATGAACTACTTTCAAGTTTTAGCTTTCATCTTCTAGTTGAGTATTTATTCTAGATTAGCACCTACACTAAGCAAGCAAGGTAGTGATTATCATCCATCAAGATTATCCATCATTAGTTCCACTTCTTACTCAATGTGGTAAAAGGGATAAGCAATCTCAATCCTCGTGAGAGGCGGACGATTCGAATCGAATTTAACCTTGCAAGGTACACCTAACACACACGCTGGGAATACCAACAGGGCATTCCGAAGCAACCGTTTCCCTCATATTCCGGGTTATGGATCGGGGCCACCACAAGCGACTGCAGGACCGTACGCACACCCAATGTGTACAGGACATACGTCTGTAGCGCGACTACAAAACCCGTATTCCTGTCTGCCTTGCAGAACGTACTCCCACATGTCGGTGCGTGTAAACATAAAATAAAAGTCGAGTGGTGGGAGCGCGTCCATTTGCCGGGCCAATCGGGTACTAGGCTTACCGCTTACCATATTTCGCGGCATGTGGCTAGTACTTTCAAAAACTTAGCCACCACTACCACATGGATCGACCTTATCAACTTTTAACAAAACAGACAGGGTAAAACTTCAGGTCATGATGCAGCACATGACCCTGTCCGTCATCCTTATAGTAGTTGCAGGAATGTAAACATGCAACTCCTATATCGCGCGAGAGACAGGAAATCACTCGACTTCTACCGGTCCTATTAGCGGAGCATCTATCCGATAAGGACTCGGGAGCATTACATTGGATTCCTAGGATTCATGCATCTAGGGTTTCACTTCAATTCCTAGACTTAATGCAAGATATAATATAGATAGATATAGATTGCAGTGTAAATAAAATAGTGGGATATGTCCGGGGCTTGCCTTTATTGGTGGGTCTGAAGTCAGTAAAGTCAATATCTTCCGAACTTTGGTTCGGGGCTTCAGATAATCCTTTGGTGACGTTCATTTGGTCTTCAGGAACATCCTCCATAGACTCCGGGGAGATCTCGTAGGTACTGTTGCAGAAGTAATCGTATCTACATGCAATGCAACATTTCATTCAAAGTGTGTACATAAAACTACCTTACTTCACAATTCAATTGCAAACCAGCATTCATACAACATACTATTCACATATCAACCAAAAAGATCTGAACTAAACCTAGATAGAACTTTAGGGGGAACAACTAACTAGAATCAGCTACTTGTTGAGGGTTACAACAGAGCTGATTGGAAACAACGAGGGTTTAGCTGATTGATGAGTGCATCGGTTTCCTAGGTGATCGATGAAAGCATCGATTACCTTGGCAGAAGGATGATTCCTAAAGCAATGGTCTTAACTAAGATGTGTTTAAGTGTTATTCTAGGTAACTAAGTGTGGTTATATCGACTTGACTACGTCAGCACAACAATTGAGTGACGTATAGCCGATTGGAGTGTGGTTGAGGATATATGACCGATAGATATAGATAGCCGATCATTCAGTCGATAAATCGACTGATAGGAGTACGTAGATAAGGAAGCGGAAACTAATGATTGATCGGCCGTGTTTGACCGATATGGAAAAGCAACCAAAATCGGCTTGGGTCGGCTGATGGCAAGAATCCTAAGATTGCGTGTGCACCTTTGATACATCGACTATGTGTAGTCGATGCAGGATAGAACAACAGACTTGTATCGGCAATAGTCGATACTAGAAAGGTAACAACCGTATTAGCTAACCAGCCGATGGTAAAGTATCGACTGACAGCTGTTACACAGAAACATCCTAGACTCAAGGAAAGCGGATGCTTAGCAGCTGAACTGATAGCCAATGCTAAAGCATAGTCGCAAAGATGTTTTGGCTAAGCAGCAGACACACAAGAACTGACGGGAATCCTTATACGACAAGGAACTTAAAGAAACAGCAATCAAGACGAGGATAACGTCTTGACGGTAGGGATAGGAGCATTTGTGTGATGGATTAACTAATTACCACACTTTTCCACTTGAAACATACATCTTATGATTTATCTTTTAGTTAAAACACATGCATACAATATATGGTACAAACAAAGCATTCATTCCCTAACATTTAACCTAGACCACAGATCAAGACTTTCAATTCAAGAGCATAACACAAACTTGTAAATGTTCACTGATTTGAAACAAAGAAAGTTTTGAAAATTTTACAAAGGACACCCTAGAACTTTCTAAAACGTAGCAATCAAGTCCCTGGTCCGGGAAAACAGATAACAGGAAGTTAACGGTGATATTCCGGTAAAGGAATCGCCGGCATTAAGAAGATTCAGTGAATCAGGGCAAACCTTGGGGTAGTTTTGGATGTGGAGGAAGAACAGACGGAAAGTGAAGTCCCGTGGCGATAGGATCGGCGAAGAGAAAAACTCGACGATGACGAGACTCCATGGATGACAAAGAAGTTTGCCGGGGATTGCAGTGGGTAGAGAATGGCCGAAGAGGTAATCCCCGCGGTGGTTTGCGGTCTTACTCGGCCACCGCCTGGGCCCGCCGCTCCCTGCGCCTCTGCCACTCCAGCTCGCCTACGCCTGGCCGCTCGACCAACCACCCGAGCCCGCGCCCGAGCCAGCGCCGCTGCCGCCCGCCTCCCGTGACGCCCGCGCGCGCGCCTGGGCCCGTTCGCGCCTCGCCGCGCCCCGCACCGCGCGCCGCCTAGGCTCGGCGCCCGCACGCGCGCGCCCCCGGGCCGCTGCCCCGCGTCCGCCAGCCGCGCTCGCGCGCCTCTAGCTCCCGCCGCGCGCCTCTGGCTCCCGCCAGCCGCGCTCGCGCGCCTGGGCGAGCCGGCCTCGCTCTCCTGCGCCCGCGTTAGCTCGCCCGGCCGCCTGGAGCCGAGCTGCCCCCAACGCTTGGGCCGCCGCCTGCACCTGTGCCCGTGGAGGGGAAGAGAGATAGGACCGGGTGGGACTGTGCTGCCGGTGGGGGAGGAAAGAACCAGATAAGGAAGAACAAAAGAGGAACAACAAGGGAGAAAGGGAAATAGGATTTCCCAAGGACCTTTGCGTAAAATCAAAGAAATACAGGGACCTATTTGTAAAACAAAATTTCCCATCAATCTAAAACCCGAATGAAGAAATGCCCAAAACGAAAGTTGGAGAGTTTTTCAAACTCTACAACATTGCTTTAGGGCCCAAGTTCAAAAACTTAAAACTTATGTTTTTACACGTGAATCTTTGAACAAAAGTCGGATTTGAATTACTTTTGTCCTATAGAGCGTAACTTTATAAAATTTAGAACCTAAATGCAAGCATTTATGACACGTCATAATGACGGGATAGACTCGTCATGATGACTTGCACTTCTACACTTTAGCCCTGAGTAATTTTGAAAGTTACTTTTGTAAATCAAATATTTGCATAAAAGGACTTGTATTTTATAAAATTACATAAACATCCTTAATTTTTACCATTTTACCCAAAATTTTTGCATATTTCAACACGCGCATTTCCAATGCAAGTTTTGAGTAAATATATATATTTTTACAGAACATAAAGTAAGAAAAACATACTTGCAAAACCACCCTTTACTTATTTCAAAATTACCTTAATCCAAATACATTTTGCAAAAACAACCCTAGGTTTTTCTGTAATTATAAAAATACCCTTTTTATTTGCACTTTAAATTTTCAAAAGCTTCACATATCACGCACACGCTTTACACAACCAAACACATATTTCACACTAACAAATTATATTTCTAACATTACAAATACGCGAACTGTCACACCGACAAACAGAACTTCTCAACTAGCTTGTGCAGGCTCAGATGGGCCACTTCCATTAGCAATCCTAAGGCCGAGATGAACCTCTATCGGCCAGTTATCAAGACTTCCTTAGTACCCAGCCTCCATTATTCCATAAGGTAGATGAGCCTCTGGACGCTGACGCTTGGCTTCGAACCATCAAGTCCAAGTTTGCCCTATTAACTGCCCCATGTTCAGATGAGAACAAGACGCTTTTTGCAGCCCAGCAACTCCGTGGCACAGCTCGCCTATGGTGGGATCATTTTTACGCTATGCAGCCTGCTGATCATGTCGTCACTTGGGACGAGTTTCGGACTGCCTTTCGAGCGCACCACATACCCGAAGGACTCATTGAGCGAAAGCTCAATGAATTTCTGAACCTGACTCAGGGAACTCGCACCATCATGCAATACGTAGAAGTTTTCAACCACTTGTGTGAGTATGCGGGATACCATGCGGATAGTGATGCCCGCAAAAGAGATCGTTTTCGTCGGGGCCTGAACACCAAACTTAAAGAACGACTGAATTTGGTAAGGGCCGACAATTTTAACGAGTTGGTCAACATGGCCATTACTCAAGAAGATTGTATCTCAGCCCACAGAGCAGAAAAGAAACGGAAGGCACCTACAGGGCCTGCAATTACGCAACCGTCAAGGTATCGGTTGGTCCCGAGCAATGCCCCTCGAACCCCACCTCGAGGCAATTTGCCTGGCAGATGGGTAGCCAGACCACCCCAACAGGCAGGATTCAACTGACCACCGACACCACAATTTCAGCAGCAACCACAGCAAGGTCCGCAGCCGAGCTTTCCGCCAGCCAACCAAGGAAACAGCAACTATCGTTGTTTCAACTGCGGAAGCCTGTCCCATTTTATTAAGGATTGCCCTCAACCTAGGAAATCTTTCCAAGGGCAAACCTCCGGTCCAACCAACAAGAGCAAGGGCAAGAGACAGGTGGTCCAGGTCCGCCAAGGAAAGGTGAACCTCACCATTCTCTCCAAACTCCCCGAAGGGACACCGATAATGACGGGTACATTTTCTATCAAACATCACCCCGTTATTATTCTTTTTGACTCTGGTGCCACTCATAGTTTTGTCAGTGCAAAGTATGGAACTAGAATAGGCTTAGATATCTATCCTACTAATGGAGATTATAAGATAACAACTCCTGGTGGAAAAACCATATCAAATCAAATGTGTAGGAAGGTACCACTTCAGCTGGATAGTCAATTGATAAAAACGGACTTACTTCTACTAGACCTAGAAGGAATGGATGTTCTGTTAGGTATGAATTGGATGACCCAGCACCATGTGTCTTTAGATATCTCTTCTCGAACTATGGAGATTGATTCACCTAAGCATGAATCTACTATTCTCTATCTTCCACAATCGAAGTACCTCAACTTTTGCACCTATGCTGCATTTGGGATCAAACTAAAGGATATCCCTATCGTCTGTGAGTATCCAGATGTCTTTCCAGATGATTTGCCTGGAATGCCCCCAGATAGAGATATCGAGTTTATCATAGAACTCCAACCTGGCACAGCCCCTATCTCTAAGAGATCCTACCGTATGCCTCCTAATGAGTTAGCTGAGTTGAAAATCCAACTCCAAGACCTCCTTGACAAGGGTTTCATTCGTCCGAGTGCGTCACCATGGGGTTGCCCAGCCTTATCTGTGAAAAAGAAAGATAACAGCTTAAGGCTATGTGTTGACTACCGTCCTCTCAATGCGGTAACTATCAAAAATAAGTATCCCTTACCCCGCATTGATATTCTATTCGATCAGTTAGCCAGAGCTAAGGTATTCTCTAAGATAGATCTTCATTCCGGCTATCATCAAATTAAGATCCGGCCCAGTGATATTCCAAAAATAGCTTTCTCCACTCGATATGGTCTATACGAATATCTGGTCATGTCGTTTGGTCCTACCAATGCTCCCGCCTATTTCATGTATCTCATGAATTCTGTCTTCATGCAAGAACTCGACAAATTTGTTGTGGTCTTTATTGATGACATTCTGATCTACTCTAAAAATCCAAAAGATCATGCAAACACCTTCATGTCATTCTTCAGCGACTAAGAGACCACCACTTATACGCCAAATTCTCCAAGTGCGAGTTTTGGTTAGATACTGTAAAATTTCTAGGCCATACCATCTCTACCGACGGTATATACGTTGACCCCAGCAAAGTACAAGAAGTGATGTATTGGGAACCTCCAACCTCAGTCCACCAAATCCGTAGTTTTCTTGGTCTAGCTGGCTATTATCGCCGCTTCATTCCGGATTTCTCCAGAATAGCCAAACCTATCACCGAACTACTAAAGAAAAGTGTCAAATTCTCTAGGGATAAAAAATGCGATGATGCATTCCACACTCTCAGAGATCATCTCACAACTGCTCCAGTCTTAGCTCAACCAGATGTATCAAAACCCTTTGATATCTACTGTGACGCATCAGGAACCGGACTTGGTTGTGTGCTTATGCAAGACAATCGAGTAATTGCATATGCATCACGAGCACTCAGAGTTCATGAACAGAACTATCCTACCCATGATCTTGAACTCGCAGCTATCATTCATGCCTTAAAGATTTGGAGACATCATCTGATGGGTACGAAATGTCATATATACACCGATCACAAAAGCCTCAAGTATATCTTTACACAAGCAGATTTGAATATGAGGCAAAGACGCTGGCTAGAACTTATCAAAGATTACGATTTGGAAGTACAGTATCATCCAGGCAAGGCCAATGTCGTTGCGGATGCACTCAGTCGCAAGGCACATTGCTCTTGCTTGTTTGTAGAAGCTAGCAACGAGACTCTCTGCTGGGAAATGAGAAAGCTTAATCTAGAAATCATTCCCCAAGGTGACTTAAACCATCTCTCGGTTGAAGCCACAGTTAAGGATAGCGTTGTTCTAGCTCAACAGCGCAATAAAGGAGTCAGAATTATTAAACAGAAGATAACCCAAGGAGAAGGAAAGTATAAATGCTTTCGAGTAGATCCAGAAGGAGTTTTATGGTTCAACGAACGTATCGTTGTACCTAAAGACCATAAACTTCGTAAACAGTTAATGGACGAGGCCAACCTATCCAAATTTTCTATGCACCCTGGCAGTACGAAGATGTACCAGGATCTGAAACAGAATTTTTGGTGGACCCGTATGAAAAGAGAAATTGCCAAGTACGTCTCCGAATGTGATATCTGCCAAAGAGTCAAGGCCAGTCATCTGAATACTGCTGGTATAATTCAACCTCTACCTATTCCCTCTTGGAAATGGGAGGATATCAGTATGGACTTTATTATTGGCTTGCCTAATACTTCTCTGAGGCATGATTCTATTTGGGTAATCATGGATCGATTAACCAAGACTGCACATTTCCTTCCCGTGCATACCACATATAATGCCAAGAGGTATGCCGAGATTTACTTAGATCAAATTGTTCGTCTCCATGGAATACCTAAGACGATAATTTCTGATCGTGGAGCACAATTCGTCGCTCGGTTCTGGGAACAACTTCAAAATGCTCTTGGAAATAAGTTAATTCGAAGCTCTGCATATCAACCTCAAACGGATGGACAGACTGAAAGAGTAAATCAGATATTGGAAGATATGCTTAGAACCTGTGTCCTTTAGTATGATAAGAATTGGGATAAGTGCTTGTCACTAGCAGAGTTCTCTTACAATAACAGTTATCAGACTAGTCTCAAAATGGCCCCGTTTGAAGCACTGTACGGTCGCCGGTGCCGAACTCCTTTGAGTTGGTCACAAACCGGCGAGCGTAAAATCTTTGGACCTGACCTGGTCATTGAAGCAGAGGATAAAGTAAAGATTATCCAGAACAATTTAAAGGTAGCCCAGTCTCGACAGAAAAGCTACGCTGATATACGAAGGAGATCATTACTGTTTCAAGTCGGAAACTTCGTATATCATCGAGTATCTCCTACTCGAGGTATTCTAAGGTTCGGCGTAAAAGGGAAACTTGCTCCTCGATACATCAGACCCTTTGAAATCCTTGAAATCTGTGGATCCATAGCTTACTGTCTTCAACTTCCCTTTCAGTTGGCAGCTGTTCATAACATCTTCCATGTATCCCAACTTAGAAAGTGTGTTAAAATTGCTACCGAGATCATCGATTCCCAAGTCATCGAAATCGAACCTGATCTAACTTATACAGAACATCCCCTTAGAGTGCTAGACACTAAAGAAAGGAGCACTAGAAGGGAGACCATCAGAATGTACAAGATTCAGTGGAACCATCATACAGAAGAAGAAGCAACAAGGGAAACTGAATCCTATCTTCAACACAATTAGTGTTGTCACATCTATTATGTTCCGGAATCTCGGGACGAGATTCTTTTTAGGGGGGAAGGCTGTGACACTCAGGTAATTAGTGTTGTCACATCCTAAAGTTTAGTGTGTTGTTATGTACAAAATGTGGTAAAAGTGTATTTAGAAAATTCTAATGCTAAGGGAAAAGGGTTACTTATATAATTATATTTAAATTAAGGTCCTTTTGTGCTAAATGGGTGAACATGGAGGGTAGAATTTAAAAGTGTGAGGGTTGTTTTGCAAAAGTTAAAAACTTGTGTTTAAATCGCAAAAGTAGGTGAAACTACCCTTTGGATATAAATGTGGTGTAATTTTAAAATAGGATTTATGCAAAGTTTAGAAATCTTGTTGAATTTCGAATTAATTGCAAATCCTTAGCTCTTCTGAGGATGAACCTTAAAGCAAAGTTGTACATTTTGAAAAACCATACATTTTGCTTTTGGGCCCATCTCCATTTGAGCACTGGTTTAAAAGTTATTGATGCATTACAGTAGGGTCCCTGCATTTTTCTGAAATTGTATTTGGGTCCTCCTTCGTCTACCTCTCTCTCTCCCTCCTCTGTTTTTCCTCTGCCACGCGCCGCCGCCACTGCCCGGCCATGTGCGCCGTCCTGCTGCCTCTACGCTGCTCTGGCCCGGGTCACGTGCCACTCCATCGCTTGCCCCGCCGCTCACCGGCCTCCGCTGGCCTCTTCCCGCTCGGCCACGTCGCCCGCCGTCTGCCCGAGCTGCACCTCGCCGCTGCTTGCCGTCGCAACGTCTTTCGTGCCACCTCTTGCCTTCCTACGCTCCACGCGTCATCCCTCTGCAATGCCGCTGCCCTCCCCACCCCGTGCTAGCTTGCTCGTGCGTCTTCCACGTCGCTGAGCTTCTGCCCGAGCGCCGCCGCGATCGCCACGCACGCCACCGATGCGCCAGCTCCTGCTTCTTCTCGGTCACGTCTTGTTCTTGATCCCGAGCACGTCCTGGAGTCTATAACATACTCGTTCTTGCATTGCACACACACATTTTCACTCATTTTCCCTTGCTCCGGCCACCACCTCCCACCGGACCTCCGCCGCACCTCCTGATCACCGTCGGCTGACGCCCACACCACCCCCGGACCCCAATCCAACGCAACCAGAGCTTTGCAGTGATCTACCGGCGCTCCTCAACCCCGCCAATTTCGGTTACCTGCACCCCAATACCATTCCCCGCAGCTCCGGTGAGCTTCCAGCGCCGCCGCCGCTCGGCCTCCCATCGACCTAGCGATACAAGGCCTCCCCGCTCCGATCAACGGCACCACCCGCACCACATCATCCTCCTGAAGCGATCCCGCCACCCCTTCACCGCCCTCCGTCGCCCTAGCTTGTAGAACGCCGGCCACCATTGCCGCCGGTGAGAACCCGAGCTCCACCCCGCCGTCGATCACCCCTCCCCGGCTTACTTCTGTCCAAATTGAATTGGGGGAAAGCATCCCCGCACTTCCCCGGTGCTCGTGCACACCTTGTTCCCCCGTGTTCGCTGGCCCATCGCCGGGAACGACGACGCCCCGACGTGGCCGCCGCCATTGCTCGTCGCCGGCCGTGCTCCGCTGCTGCCCTTCGAACACATCACCCCAATCGTGTTCAGTAGCCCCTGTAGTTCGTGTGGCACCACTCCCTCCCCACCCCGGACCTCGCCGCCGTCGAGAACACCGGAGACAGGAACGTCGGGCACCATCGAATGCCGGCAAGGGCATATGTGTAATACCTTGTTTTGTTCTAGGGGTCTCAGTGCAAGTTACCAAGGACCCCAGTGCAAACCCTTTATTATTTTATGTGTGTAAAGCTGCTGCCTTGTAAAATTCATAGAAAACTGTAGAAAAATCCAAAAATTGCCAAACTAATTTTGTTGGAAACTAAATTTCAAACCCTACAACTTTTATTATGAAGTTTAGTTTGAAACTAAATACTTTTGAGTCAATTTTAAACTTAAAATTAAAAGGTATATTGTATATAACTTCTACATACTAGTTTATTTTCTTGTGATTTTTGGTAGGTAGCTTCTATAGATCATGTGTGAGCTTGTGTAAAAGTTTCAAACTTAGCACTATTTTGTAGTTTAAGTTCTTTTGAATTTGAGTAATTCAAATTTGAGATGATTTGAAATTAACTAAGCATGTTCCTTAGGCTTAATTAGTTAGATCTTTTTGTCATAATCTAATGTGTTCATAATTAGCCTATAATTAAATTTTCAAGACTTTATAATTCTATTTACCTCAGTTTTAAATTTAAACTTGAAATTTGAATTCAAAATTCAAATGTTCTAGTTCCTGTTTTCAATAAATCCAATACTATAATCATGACTTAAATATGAATGATAATTCAAGACTAAACCCCCCTTATTTCATGAGTTCATGTGAGTTGATTATTGGATTGCAACTTTATCATGAAATAAAGTCTTAATTCAAGCACCATCTCAATTAAATTGTTGCATATCATGTAGAATCCACAACTCTCGACGACGGATATTACGAGCTGGTCTTGGGACAAGACCAAGGTGTGGCAGAACCAACCTGAATTATACCGGCTCAAGTACGCGAGTCCACTTCCGAGGGCTCCAACGTGCTTCAAACGGTATAATCCCTTGGCCTGTCGGGTAACGTCCCGATAAACCACCGATACACAGGATCAAATAAGGTTACCTCACACGAAGGTGAGTCCAGAGATACATTTACCATCACATTTTACATCACAGGGAATTACATTACAAGGGTTATCAAAAGAGGTACGAAGATTTAAATTCAGAGAAAAGATTACAAATTGTAAAAACTATGGTTTTTAGCAGCGGAAAACATATGCGATGATTACAACACGTCGTTAAGACGGATGCCATGCTAAGCCCAGACACGACATCACTCGAGATCATCAGTATTGGTCGGGGACGGATCCCATTCCTCGGACCAACCTTCTGAAAGAGCACAGGGCTAGGGCAAGGGAAGAGTAGGGTCTTCAAGACATAACCTGCAAAACATATAACTAGCAAGGCTGAGTATACTAATACTCAGCAAGGCTTACCCGGAGTTGGGTATACTTAGCCCATAACTAGACTTATGAAAGCTTATAATTGTTCTGGGTTTAGTTTCAGCTGAAAAGCAACAAAGAGTGGATCCTTAATTTCAAGTTTTAGCTTTCAGATTCTAGTTAATTATCCATTCTAGGTAAGCACCTATAACTAAGCAAGCATGGTATAATCTTTGGTCAAACATCATCTTTGATAACCATAATATTGCTCTTGTTACTCTATGTGGAAAAGGGGATAAGCAGTCTCATTTCATCGTGAGAGGCGGACGATTCCTGAATCGAGATTCAACCTTGCAAGGTAAACCTAACTCACACGCTTGGAACACCACAGGGTCGTTCCGAAGCAACCGTTTACCTTTCATTCCGACTCGTGGATCAGAGCCACCACAAGCGACTGCAGGAACATACGCACTTCCAAAGTGCAGGACATACGTCTATAGCGCGACTACAAAACCCGTATTCCTGGTTGCCCTTGCAACACGTATTTCCTCAGTCGAACATAAGTAACCAGAAGAAGCAAATCGAGTGGTGGGAGGTATGTCCACTCCTCGGGCCGATTGGTTACTAGGCTTACCGCTTACCATATTTCGCGGCATGTGGTTAGTACTTTCAAACACTTAACCCGCACTTCCACACGCTGCGACCTTAACAGATTCAACAACACAGACGGGGTATCACCTCAACCATGATACCTCACAGAACTCCCATCCGGTATCCTTATAGTGATAACAGGAATGAAAACATTACAATTCCTATATCGCGCGAGTGACAGGAAATCACCCGACTTCTACCGGTCCTATTAGCATAGCAGCTAGTCGGACTCCAGTGCTAGTAATCATCATATTGGTTCCTAGGGGAAATGCAACTAGGGTTTCAAGCAATTCCTAAGAACTTAATGCATAGAATACGTAAATAGATATAGATTGCAGTGTAATAAAAATAGTAGGTTATGTCCGGGGCTTGCCTTTACTGGTGGGTCTGAAGTTAGAAATGTTAACATCTTCCGAACTTTGGTTCGGGGCTTCAGATATTCCCTTGGTGACATTTACTTGATCTTCAGGAACATCCACCGTAGACTTCTGGAAGATCTTGTAGGAACTGCGTGCGGAAGTAGTCGTATCTACATGCAATGCGACATCACATTCAAAGCATGCACGTGAAGCTATTTCACCTCACAACAAAATTGCAATTCAACACTCCTTTAACATATTACTTACATAACAAACAAAAGACTTGCAACTAAACTTGGATAGAGCTATAGGGAAACAACTATTTAGAATCAGCTACTTGCTGAGGGTTACCACAGAGTCGATTGGAAACAACGGAGGTTTAGCTGATGGAAAGATGCATTAGGTTTCTAGATGATCGATGAAAGCATCGATTATCTTGGTAGAAGGATGATTCCTAAAGCAGTTGTCTTAACTGAGATGTGCTTAAGTGTTATTCTAGGTAACTAGGTGTGGTTGTATCGACTCGATTACATCAGCACAACTATTGAGTGACGTATAGCCGAATGGAGTGTGGTTAAGGGTATGTGACAGATAAGTATAAAGCCGACCTCTCAGTCGATAAATCGACTGATAGAAGTGTGTGGATAAGAAGATGGGAAAACTAAGGATCGATCGGCCATAACCGATATGGAAAACGACCAGAATCGGCTTGGATCGGCCGATAGCAAGAACCCTAAGATTGTGGGTGTCTTTCCGATACATCGTCTCTGTGAAATCGATGTAGGACAGAACAAAAGAATTGTATCGGCAATAGCCGATACTACTATATCAGCTAACCAGCCGATGGTAGAAGTATCGACTGACAGCTGTTACTCAGGGACGTCATCGACTCAAGGAAACGGATGCTTAGTGGTTGGGTTGATAACTTGACACTGAAGCATAGCTGTCGAGATGTTTTGGCTAAGCAGCAGATACACATGGACTACAGGAATCCTTATACGAAAAAGGGTCTTAAGAAGGTTGCAATCAAGACGAGAACAATGTCTTGATGGCAGGGATATGAGCTCTAGGATGATAGGATTAACTAACTATCACACTTCTCCACTTAAAACATACACCCTATAATTTATCTTCTAGCTATAACACAAGCATACAATATAAGGCACAATAAAACATTCATTCTCTAACATTTGACCTAAACCACACATTAAAGACTTTCACTCAAGATCACAACATGAAACTTATAGATTTTGACCTAAGCGTTCAAACAGAACTGATTTTGTGTCTTTATGAACTTCTTATGAAAAATTATGAACTGTAGAAGTTCACTGAGTTGAAATAAAGAAAGTTCTGGAAATTTTACAAAGGACACCCTAGAACTTTCTAAAACATAACAATCAAGTCCCTGGTCCGGGAAAACAGTTATCAGGAAGTTAACGACGATATTCCGGCAAAGGAATCGCCGGCATTAGAAAGGTTTAGCAGGTCAGGACAAACCTTGGTTATGGAGAAGAACAGACGGAAAGTGATTTTTCCGTGGCGAACAAGATTGGTGAGGAGAAGAGCTCAACGGTGACGAAGAGTAGAAGTTGCTGGATGTCGTGGATTCTGAGACGTGACGATGGAGCCGAATGGGTTCGCTAGGTCAACTCCTCCGCGAACCACCAGGGTCCATCCGCTCACGAGCTAAACCTTCTTTTGCTCACGCACACGTGCTACTGAAACACATCTGGCACACTCGCGTAGCTTCCTGCAGGACTGCCGTGCTTGGTTGCATCGAGGTTCCTCCGAGCTCGTCACGCCTAACTGCCGCTTTCGCCCCACAACTCCTCCTTCCGACTCGCCTCGCCGTAACCGTCACCTTCGATTTGCCTCCTCTTCTTTCAGCTTGCTGCCCCTCGTGCATCTCACACGCGAGCGAGCTCGTGTCCTCGACACGACCACTCCTGTGCCGCTACCGTGCACGCCTGCTGCCTCACCCGCGTGCCTGGGCCACTTCGCGCGTCACTGCTCACTCCGGGCTGCTCGCCTCCGCCCGGGTCTCGCACCTGCTGCGCTCGCACGCGTCCTGCACGCTATTGCTCTCTCGGGGCCGCTCGCATCCAGTATATCCGTGCCGCAACCGCACGCTGCCACACCGGTTCTCTTATGCTCGCGTGCCGCCACGCCGCGAGCTTCGCTCCAGTGCCGCCTAGCTTGCGTGCCGCTCACGCATTTGAATCCGCCCTGTGCGCCAACACCACGCGCTCACGCGTGCCATTGCTTCCTCGGGCCACCTGTTCCACTGCCGCCAATATCTGTGCCCGCTCTGCTCTGCCGCGCACGCGTTCGCCCTGCATTCCAGCGCCTGGGGCCACTCGTGTCCGCGCCGTCCGCTCCCATACGCCGCCGCGTGCACGCTCGCGCCGTACCCGCACAGCGCCCGCGTTCTCGAGTCCATACTTCAACGCCACCTGAACCGCCCCTACGCCGGCTCGTTCCCGCGCGCCTCCACACCTGCTCGCGCGCTAGGGCCTGTCCGTGCCGTGCGCTTACGCTCAGCGCCTGCACTGCCCGCGCACGCGCCCCCCACGTTCCTGCCCAGCTTCATGTCCGCCGCCAGCACCATGCCTGAGCCGTTCCTGCTCCGTTCACCACCGTGCGCCAGCTCGCGAGCCACTGCGCCGCGCCTGCCTCCGCGTGCTGCCGGCCTGCCGCCCGCGCGCTCCACCCTCCTGCGTGCTGCTGCGCCCACCTGGACCGCGCCTAGCGCGTCTGCGCCGAGCCGCGGCTGCCCTGCTCAAGCGCCGCTCGCGCGCACCTGTGCGCCGCCCGGGCTTGCCTGCGCGCCACACCAGCGCCGCTCGGCCCACCTGCTCCCGCCAGCCGCGCCCGCTGCCTCGGGCTCGCCCGCGTGGGGCCGCTGCCGCTGCGCGCCGGCCCCGTGCGCCCCGCACCGCCTGCTGCCGCCTGGGTCGCGCGCTGCCCCAGCGCCGGCCCAGCGCCGCGTCCGAGCCGCCGCTGCTCACTCGGGACCGCCGCCCCGCTGCCGCACAGGCCGCAGCTCGCTCGCGCGCACGCCAGCCGAGCCACGCCGCGCGCTTGTGCCCGCGCCCCTCGTGGCCTGGGGCTGCCAGAACCGGTGGAGGAGGAGAGGGAGAAGGGGAAAAATGGATAAGGAAGAGACTGTGCTGTCGGTGGAAAGAAAAAGAAGGGCACCAGGAAAGGAAAAGCTGAGAAGGAGAAGTGGGACTCTTCCAAGGACTTATACGTAATTTCTGAAAACTGCAGGGACCTGTTTGTAAAACAAAATTTCTCGATGATTTAAAACCCTAATGAAGAAATGCCCAAAACGAAAGTTGGAGAGTTTTTCAAGCTCTACAACATTGCTTTAGGGCTTAAGTTCAAAAACTCAAAATTTATATTTTTACACGTGAAGTTTTGAACAAAAGTTGGATTTGAATTACTGTTGTCCTAAGAGTATAATTTTAAAATATTCAGGACCTAAATGCAAGAATTTATGACACGTCATAATGACGGGATAGACTCGTCATAATGGTTGGATAGACATGTCATGATGACTTGCACTTTTACACTTTAGCCCTGAGTAAACGTGAAAGTTACTTTTGTAAATCAACATTTGCATAAAAGGACTTGTACTTTTATAAAATTACATAAACACCCTTATTTTTTTACCATTTTACCCAAACTTTTTACATATTTCATCGCACGCGTTTCCAATGCAACTTTTGATTAAATATATATATATATTTTTTTACAAAACATAAGGTATGAAAACTATATTTACAAAACCACCCTTTACTTATTTTAAAATTACCTTAATCCAAATACATTTTACAAAAATAACCCTACGTTTTCTGTAATTACAAAAATGCCCTTTTTACTTGCACTTTTAAATTTTCAAAAGTTTCACATAGACATACACAAGCTTTACACTTAACAAACACATATTTCACACTAACAAAATATATGCCTAGCATTACAAATACATGAACTGTCACACAAGGGTTTTCTGAAGACCCAATAAACATCACCAAGGATCTAACTGAAGCCCCGAACCAAAGTTCGGAAGTCTCTGACATTCCTGCCCCCAACCCTACTCAAGAAAGCAAGCCCCGGTGCATAACCCAGTATTTACATTTTACTACAATTCTATACTTATATTATATCTTGCATTAATCTAGGAGTTGAAATGGATCCCTAGGTGCATTGATACTAGGAACCAATGTATTGTACCTGAGTCCTTATCGCATAGATGCTTTGCTAATAGGACCGGTAGAAGTCGGGTGATTTCCTATCACACGCGCGATATAGGAGTTGAATATTTATCATTCTGCAATCACTATAAGGATCATGGACGGGGTCATGTACAATGACATGTCCTAGAAGTTTACCCCGTCTGTGTTGATTAAAGTTGATAAGGTCGCAGTGTGTGGTAGTGGTGGCTAAGCGTTTGAAAGTACTAGCCACATGCCGCGAAATATGGTAAAGCGGTAAGCCTAGTAACCAATCGGCCCGGCAAGTGGACATACCTCCCACCACTCGTAATTTGGTTTTTCTCACGCACCGACGTGTGGGAGTACATTCTGCAAGGCAGACAGGAATACGGGATCATGTAGTCGCGCTACAGACGTATGTCCTGCACAATTGGTGTGCGTACGGTCCTACAGTCGCTTGTGGTGGCCCTGTTCCACGACCCGGAATGAAAGGTAAACGGTTGCTTTGGAACGACCTGTTGGTATTCCAAACATGTGAGTTAGGTTTATCCTTGCAAGGTTGAATTCGATTTAGAATCCTCCGTTTCTCACGAAGATTGAGACTGCTTATTCCTTCTGCCACATAGAGTAAGAAGTATAACTATTAATGGAATAATCATGGTGAATGACAATCTCTACCTTGCTTGCTTAGTGTAGGTGCTAACCTAGAATGGGTAATCAACTAGAATATGGAAGCTAAAATTTGAAAATAGATCATACTCTTTGTTGCTTTTCAGCTGAAAATAAACCCGGAACCTTTATAATGCCTTCATGAGTCTAGTTACGGGCTAGAGTAGACCCAATCTCGGGTAAGCCTTGCTGAGTATTAGAATGCTCAGCCTTGCTAGTATCTGTTTCAGGTATAACCTTCGAGAATCCCACGGACAACCCTGCATGGCCAACGTCTGTTCCTTTTGGCTGGTCCGTGGAATGGGATCCGTCCCCGGCTAGCAGTGACCCTCCTGAGTGACATCAGGCCTTGGGCTAAGCATGGTGTCAACTTTTGCGACGTGTGTAGTCGCGTATTTATTTACCTTCCGCTGTAAGCATGGACAAGCTGTTTAGCTTGTCGGTTTAAACACTGTTTGTATAAATTTTAAGTTGAACAAGGTTTGTAATAATATTTGCATATCTGTGAATTAAAAGTTGATGAGCTATACTGAGATTGTAAACTCACCTTCGTGTGAGGTAAACCTGCTTCGATCCTGTTGAACCGTGGTTGTATCGGGCGGAGAACCGACAGACCAATGGGTTGTTCCGTTTGAAGTGCGATGAGTTGTTGTCGGCTGTATAATGATGATTAGCGCACTTGAACCGGAATAATTCAGGCGGTTCTGCCACACAACGCTCCTGGTGGCGGCGGCGCTGCACAGGAGCCGGGCTCACAGAGGGGCGGCTGCTCAGGGGCGTGAGGGCAGTGGTGCTCCTGGTGGCACGCACGGGCATAGGGGCGATGCCAAGGTGCACAGGGACGGCGGCGCAGGAGGTGGCGGCCAGAGGGAAGGAAGGGCGCAACGCAGGGTGTGATGGGGAGGCCGGCAGGGGGCGGTGGTGATGCTGTGGGGGCCACGCACTGCGGGCGGGGCACGCGGGCGCGCAAGAGGTGACGCAGGGGGGATGGGCACCGGTGATAACGGTGCTCTGGCTGCGCAGGGGAGGGCGACGGCGCTGCAGGAAAGAGTTGCAGAGACAAGGGCTTCGCGAGCAGGAGGGCGAGATGCGACGCGGCGCGAAGGAGAGAGCACGAGTAGGAGGAGATGCGGCCCTAGGGTTGCGTGCAGGATTTATAGGAGCGCTGAGGCCTGGGATTTGGCAAGCTGGGACGATGCTGGGACTCGTCCTTGAGTCCATTTCGAGCAAGGTTTGATCGAGAAGAAACATTAGAGAATGGGAAACTCGAATGGAAATTATAGGGTATTAGATATGATAGAGTAAAAGGGGTTGGTGATATATCGGATCGGTCTGACTACGATTAGAATTTGATATCAAAATAGAAATATTTTCCAGAACAAATTTTTAAGTTTAAAATAAATCCAGAAAAGTCTAGATAAATTTTTAAACCATGGAAAATATATCCAGAAGAATCCCAAAAATTCAAATGAAAACTCTGGAGATAATTTGGGAAATGAGGAATCCAAATAAAATATTTGGGACTCATGAAAAAGAATTTTAGAGCCTTCAAAAAAAGGATCTAGCTCTAGAATAAATGAGAATAATTGCTAGAAAAATCATTAAAATTCTTGGAAAACCCTATTGATAGATGAACACATTCTAAAAGATACTCACATCCTAAAATTAAATATTTTAGGGTGTGACACTTGGTGATGCCTAGAGGGGGGTGAATAGGCATACCTAAAAAATCTAAAAAATTCTTCGCAGCAATTAAATGTGTCGGAACTTCTGACACTGTGTAGAAAGTTCTGATGGGTTGGAACTTCCGATACTGGACCGGAACTTCCGACAAAACTAAAGTTCTTATATAAAATTCAAAATTAAACTTGAAACTGCGAAACCTGGCTGAATCAAAATTTGCAGAATGGTACTAGGAGACTTCTGCAGATGATCTTTGCAGGCACAACAACTCGCGTACGTAGATCAGCACAAAACAAACTCTATGTCAATAAGAACTAAATAAATGTAATAACCACAAGACACAAGAGATTTATTCCTGAAGTTCACTTCCACTAAGGAAGCTACGTGTGGCAGAACTGCTTAAATTATTCCAGCTCAAGTGCGCAGACCATCGCTATACAGGCGACATGACCTCAACGCACTTCAAACAGAACAACCCAATGGTCTTTCGGGTAACGTCCCGATGAAACCACCAGATTCCGGATCGAACAAGTGTACCTCGTACGAAGGCGAGTCCAGAGATACAATCACCGTCACATTTTTACAATATAAGCACAAGTAGTTATTACAAACCGGGTTCTGATAGAGTACTGCAAACCTAACTAAAAACAAATTTATACAGGCATTGTTCGAAAACTTCATGTTTTAACGGACATTGTTCAGAGATGGCAGCGGAAAGGAAACAACAACATGACTACACATCACAAAATCAGGCACCACACTTAGCCCAAGGCATGGCGTCATTCCGAAGGGTCATTGCAGGCCGGGGACGGATCCCATTCCACAGACCAGCCAAGCGGTAAAGTGTAGGGCCAGGGGGAACTAGCAACTGAGTCCTCGAATGACATACCTAAAAACCATATTACTAGCAAGACTGAGTATACCAATACTCAGCAAGGCTTACTGGTCAATTGGGTATACTTAGCCCATAACTAGACCATGAGAGGTTGAAAGGCTCTAGGTTTTTTTGCAGAAAAACAACAAAGAGTATGTCCTTATTTCCATATTTTAGCTTTTAGATTCTAGTTCAATGAACCATTCTAAGTGAGCATCTATACTAGACAAGCAAGGTAGGTATTAAAGCATACATCAATATTGTTCCATTAACTGTTGCTCTTGTTACTCTATGTGGCAGAAGTATCAAGCAGTCTCAATCACCGCGAGAAATGGATGATTCTTGAATCAAATTTCATAACCTTGCAAGGGATCCTAACTCACACGCTCAGAAACTTTCCTTTCCGGGCAACCATTCCCCTCATATTCCGGGTCGTGGATCAGCGCCACCACAAAGTGACTGCAGGACCATACGCACATCCAATGTGCAGGACGTACATCTACAGCGTGACTGTATGACCGTACTCCCATCTGCTATGCAGAACGTACTCCCACACGTTGGTGCATGTGAACATAAACCAAAATTCGAGTGGTGGGGGATATGTCCACTTGCCGGGCCAATCAGGTACTAGGCTTACCGCGTACCATATTTACGGTATGTGGTTAGTACTTTCAAACGCTTGACCACCACTACCACACATTGTGGTCTTATCAAATTGATCAACATAGATGGGGTACAATTCCAATCCATGATACTGCACATAACCCCATCCGTGATCCTTATAGTGATTGCAGAAAAGTAAACAATCAACTCCTATATCACGCAAGTGACAGGAACTCACTCGACTTCTGCCGGTCCTATTAGCAGAGCATTTACTCGATAAGAACTTGGAAACATTACATAGGTTCCTAGGTTTCATGAAACTAGGGTTTCATAACAACTCCTAGAACCTAATGCACAATATAGATATATAACAATATAAGTGCATAATTTAAAATACTGGGTTATGCACCGGGGCTTGCCTTCACTGGTGAGGCTAGGGTCAGTGATGTCAGTATCTTCCGAACCTTGGTTCGGGGCTTCGGAAAGATCCTCGGCAACGTTCACTTGAGCTTCAGAAATACCCTCGTCGGGTTCCGGGATTAGCTCGTAGGTACCATCGGCGAGTGTCGTCAAATCTACATGATATGCAACGATTTGAAACAAATGGTTATTATTTTAATATTTTATTTTCATGATAAAGTTGCAATCCAACAAGAATACATTCAATACATCACTTCAAGACTTAACTAATTTGTACAAGCAAGAAAAAGATTTGAAAAAAATAAACTTAAGTAAAGTTTCTGGTGTAGAAACTTTGTTCAAAATGGCTATTTGGTGAAAGTTACTACAGAGCCAATCGGATCTACTTCACAGCATGTTTTTCAGATAGCTTGTCTAGCCGATTGGGGTGTGCATCGGCTCGCCTTAGCCGATCTGTGTGAGCATCAGCGTAACTAGCCGATCGTGTGTGCAATGGAAAAGTCCGATCTGTGCATCAGCATAGTCCGATCTGTGCATTCTGCATCGGCTGTGTTTAGCCGATTGATGTGTTCTATATTGGCCGTGCCTAGCCGATACTTGCTTGAGGTGTTAACCTTGGTAACTACTTGTGCGCGCATTGACCCGATTTTTCTTCGGCAAGAATAGCCGATAGAAGTGTAGCCGATTGACGTGTAGTCGATGGGCGTGTAGCTGACGGGCGTGTATCTTATAGACATGTAGCCGATTGATTCCTGGTATTTTATAGAAAAGACCCTAGAAAGAAACAGAGGCTTGCAAATTGGGTCCCTAATCGACTTGAACAGAAGAAGTCGAGCGGCGGCAGTCAAAATCTAGCGAGGAGGCTCACTGGCGGAGAGGGGAAGGTGGGGAAAAAGGTTCAGGAGCTTACAACGGACTTGGGGGTGGCTGGAATCGTAGAACGGAAGCTCAGAGGCAGCAGCCTTATGGCTAAAAACTTGCCGGATCATCAAGTGTGCATGGCCTCTATGGCAGAACTGCCTGAATTATTCCGGCTCAAGTGCGCTAGTCATCGCTATACAGCCAATACTAACTCAACACACTTCAAACGGAACAACCCATTGGTCTGTCGGGTCTCCGCCCGATGCAACCATGGTTCAACAGGATCGAAGCAGGTTTACCTCGCACGAAGGCGAGTTTACAGTCGCACAACAGCTCATCAACTTTTAATTCACAGAGAATTAAACATTATTACAAACCATTTCAAACTTAAGTAATAAACAAACATTGTTTAAAACGACAAGCTAAACATGCTTGTCAAGTTCACAGTGGAAGAAAAATTAACACGCGACTACACACATCGTGGAGGTTGACACCACACTTAGCCCGAAGCATGGCGTCATTCAGGAGGGTCACTGCCAGCCGGGGACGGATCCCACTCCACGGACCAGCCAAACGGGACAGAAGTTGGCCATGCGGAACCATCCGTGGGGTTTTCAAAGGTCATACCTGAAAAATAGACTAGCAAGACTGAGTATGCTAATACTCAGCAAGACTTAACTGGGTCATGATATACTTAGCCATGTAGCTAGCCTTATGCTGGCTTGTAATGGTTCTGAGTTTAATTTCAGCTGAAAAGCAACAAAGAGTATAATCTACTTTCATGTTTTAGCTTTCAGATTCTAGTCTCATTAACCATTCTAGGTAAGCACCTATTCTAGACAAACAAGGTAAAGATTAACATCCACCAGATTATTCCATAATGGTTACTGTTCTTACTCTATGTGGCAGAAGGAATAAGCAGTCTCAATCTCCGCGAGAAACGGATGATTCTGAATCGAATTTCCAGACCTTGCAAGGGTAAACCTAACTCACACGCTTGGAACATCCAAAGATCTTTCTGAAGCAACCGTTTCCCTCATATTCTGGGTTATGGATCAAGGCCACCACAAGCGACTACAGGACCGTACGCACACCAATTGTGCAGGACATACGTCTGTAGCGTGACTACATGATCGTACTCCTGTCTGCTACACAGAACATACTCCCACACGTCGGTGCGTGTGTACAACAGAAAACCAAATAATCGAGTGGTGGAGACATGTCCATTTGCCGGGCCAATCAGGTACTAGGCTTACCGCTTTACCATATTTCGCGGTATGTGACTAGTACTTTCAAATGCTTAGCCACCATTACCACACACTGCGACCTTAACAACTTTTATCAACACAGACGGGGTAACCTTCCGAGTCATGATACTGCACATGACCCCGTCCATCATCCTTATAGCGATTGCAGAATAGTAAGCATTCAACTCCTATATCGCGCGAGTGACCGGAAATCATCCGACTTCTGCCGGTCCTATTAGCAGAGCATCTATTCGGTACGGACTCAGGCACAATACATAGGTTCCTAGGATTCATGCATTTAAGGTTTCATTTCAACTCCTAAACTTAATGCAAGATATAATATATAAGTATAAGATTGCATAATATAGTAATTTGTAATACTGGGTTATGCACTGGGGCTTGCCTTCTTGAGCGGGGCTGGGGGCAGGAGTGTCAAGGATTTCCGAACTTTGGTTCGAAGCTTCAGTTAGAGTCTCGACGATGTTCACTGGGTCTTCAGAGAACCCTGGCTCAGTTTCCGGGACTAACTCGTAGTCTCCGTCATCGAGTGTCGTTGACTCTACATGATATGCAACGATTTGATTAGATGGTTCTTGAGTTAAGAGTTTTATTTCACAATAAAGTTGCAATCCAATAGGTTAATATACTCAACTCATAAAACAAGAGGGTTAAATATAAACTCATTATTGGTATTCTAATCCAATTATCACATTTAATTGAATTAGGTTAATAAGTTTGATTTTTAATTTGAAAACCATAAAGGTTCTGACTTTGAATTTTTGGTGGATAAGCTTATTTCTAACAATAAGCTTATTGTGAATTTTTCATAATTTTCTGAAAACAGAAACTAAAGCATTTGAATTTAAAATCAAATTTCAAGTTTAAATTCAAACCTTAAGCAAACAGAGCTTTAATTTCTTAAAAATTTAATTAGGAACTCATTATGTTATGTTAAAAAGATCTAAGCAGGAAAGTTTTAGGAACATGCTTAAATAAATTCAAACCATTTCAAATTTGATTTGCAAAAGTTTAAAAGAACTTAAACTACAGAGCAGTACTGAGTATGAAATTTTTACACAAGCTCACCCATCACCTAACCAGGGTACACACCAAAAATCACAAGAAAATAAGCTTGTATGCAAAGGTTATACACAAGATACCCTTTTTCTAAACTCTAAAATAACTTTAAAAGAATTTGGTTTCAAACCAGACTCTATTAACCAAAGTTGTAGAGCTTGACATATAGTTTCCAACAAAACTGGTGTGACAATTTTTGGATTTTTCTACAAATTCCTATCAATTTTACAAGTTGGCTGCTATGCAAACAAGAATTGAAAAAGGAGTTTACAGAGAGGCCCTCGGGTTTAAGCATAAGGGTCCCTAAAACAGAAATCTAAATTGCAATTGGGTCCTTGTCAACCCACAACGGCGGCCGGCGGGTCTGACCGGCGTGTTCTCGCCGGCGGCGAGGTCTTTGGCGTGGAGGAACAGGTCCTACACGGCCTACAGGACATGCTGTTCCCGTTGGTGGGTGATGTGAGCGGTGGAGCATGGCCGGCGACGAGGAGCGGCGGCGGTCGTGGCGGGTGCTCACGTTCCCGGCGAGGGGCCGGTGAACGTGGACGAATAGGGCACGTACGAGCATCGTGGAAGTGTGGGGGTGCGATTGCGGTACCCAATTTGGCCGGAGGTGGGGCGGAAGGGGGTCGTCGACGTTGAGGTGGACCTCGGGCTCCTCCGGCGAGCGGCGGCACGGGATCGCTTTGATTCCGACAAAGGGAAGCCAGAAGCTCGACTAGAGTGGATCGAGAAGCTAGCGGGGGTGGAGAGGAAGCTTTGGGGCGCTGGGATTTGGGCGGGGTGGGGCGGTCGCGGAAGAATTCCGGCGAGCGACTCGGGTTGGGCTTTATAGGGGAGTATCGCGCGGTAGAAGAGAGAGAGAGCAGGCGTATAGCCAGGCTCAGATCAACGGGCGGCACCGATGTGCCCCTCGGGCTTGCATGGCGGCCTCGCGGCACCGGCGGCTCGACGTGGCGGGGCGAGGGGAAGCCAGCACAGGCGGCGCGGGCGGTGGGAGGGGCTAGCCAGAGGACGCGTGGAGCGAAGGAAAGCGGCGTGGGCCTGCAGATAGCTCGGGAAAGCGGCCGGCAGCGGCGGAGTCACGGGCACGGCAAAGAATAGAGGAGGCCGGGGCTGGAGGAAGAAGACGAGGACTTATGTGAAATTTTTCATAAATGCAGGGACCTCACTATAAAGTCTAGGCAACTTTCAAATCATTGCTCAAATGAAAATGTGCCCAAAAGCAAAAGTGTAGAGTTCAACAAGTTCAACAACTTTTCTTTAAGGTTCAATTTCAAAAGAGCTAAGGATTTGAAACTAACATAAAACTTGACAAAGTATTAAACTTTAATTAAATCCTATTTAAAAACTACACTACACTTACATCCTATGTGTAGTTTCATCTATATTTGCGATTTAAAAGCAAGTTCTTGTCTTTTGCAAAACAACCTTCATACATTGGGATTTTACCTCCCATTCTCTCCCATTTAACACTAAAGGACCTACATTTTTCAAAATTATTTAAATGTCCTTTTCTCTTTTGTATTCAAATGTTAGCACACCTATACAAAATCAAACATACATACTTTCTACTAGCATTTAGTGTGTTTTAATTCTAAGCACCTAAATGTCACAGCCTCCCTTCGCAATGCAGAGGACGATGAGCTGGACCCCAAGTATGACAACGAGCAACTTGCGGACGTTTCAGTTGACAAGCCCACAGCTGATGCTCCCCAGGACGAAAACGAGGAGCACCGAAGAATCCGGCGTGTGAAGAACGCCAAGCACGCCCAGTGCAGGCGCAATGTGCAGAATTGCGCCCGCAACCCAAGGAATATAAACAACGCTTTTGCAGCAGTCATGGATCGGAAGTGCTGTACGCTAATTGGCGCCATCGCAGAAGAAGACCTCTTAGCCCAACAAATCCCACCCAACCATCAGATACAAAGGCTGCAGTATCTAACCAATCGCGTGCTCGTGCAACTCGATGGGCAACATCCAGTGTCTTCCACTCGAAATCCGCCCTCGAGGCCGGAGGAACGACAACCGCCAGCGCAACGAGGGCCACTCGTCCGGGAACGGCAACAATGAACAAGAAGGACAGCAATCCACTAGAAACCAGCATGGTGCAAGGCATCAAGGCCAAGATCCACTCGAGGCCAGCCTTCATGATGCTCCCACGATCGACCTCAGGCAGAAGATCAATGAAGGCCACCACGCACGGCGTGTTATTGAAGCAAGGAGAAGGGACCGTACCGGCAGGTGCCACAATGATGATGACAGCGACCGCTTCCCCACCTTCACCTCCAAGATCACCGACAAGTCTTATCCAAAGGAGTTCAAACCAGTCAAAACCACCAAGTACGACGGTAAGTAGAACCAGCGCTAGTGGATTCGATGCTACTCCGTTGCTATTGAAGTTTTAGGGGGATCCAACTCCACCAAAGCTCTCTACTCCCGGTGGCCCTGGAGTCTGGACCCTCATGTGGCTTGAAAGCCTCAAGCCAAACTCCATCGACTCATGGGAGGACCTCAAGCGGGCCTTCATCGACAACTTCCAAGGATCCATGATCAGAGCGGGCACTCGCCATGATCTATCCCAAGTGAAGCAAGAGATGAATGAGACCCTGAGGTCCTACACCCGATGTTTCTTTGAGACGCGCACCACCATCGCCAACATCACCAACGAGAATGTCATCCGTTGCTTCCAGAACGGGCTCTTCACGAAGCACACGTACCACGACTTCGGACATAATCGCCCGACTACCCCCATGGAGCTGTGTGTCATGATGGCATGGTGGGCAGACCAGGAGGACGAGGAGAACGACCGCTTCCCCAAGTGCAATCATGACAAGCAAAGCAATGGCAACGGCCACTTTGACAAGAGCCAGCGGAACCACTCGGGGAACACCTGAAAGCGCAAGCTAGACCAAGAATTCGCGGCTGCCAAGCGCAATCCGCATGGCAAGAAGTCGGGAACAATGATACACAATTCGAGAAAGTCATGCACAAACAATGCTCGATACACCCGAAGTCACGACACATGCTCTTCGAGTGCGTCACGATCCGCAAGTCACTCAATGCACCACCCCTCCCTCAAGCAGGAAAGCGAAACGACCAGGAGGATGACGAGTGGGGTGACAAGTCGGGGGCTCAAGACTTCCAGGATCCGACGAACGTCGTCAACGTCATCTTCAGCGGAGACGTTGGATTCTCCTCTAAGCGCACGCAGAAGTTGACCCTGTGCAAAATACTCTCTGTGGACCCGGCCACGTCAAGGCCTCTGAGATACAGCAAGGTCCCGATCTCCTTCTCCAGGGATGATTAATGGACCAGCTTCTCTGAGCCAGGAAAATTCCCGCTTGTTCTAGATCCTGTCATGGCGGGCTCACTGCTAACCCGAGTACTCATCGAGGTGGGAGCGGCCTCAACCCACTTTTCACGAGTACTCTAAAGAAGATGGACCTAGACATCTCCAAGATGCTGACCCCCAGCAAAGCTCCTTTCTACGGCATTGTCCTGGGTAGCGCAGCTACACCACTCAGGTCAGTGGTCTTGCCAGTCACCATTGGGATGAAAGACAACTACCGCACCAAGTACATCAAGGTCGAGGTGGCGGATTTTGACTCGTCATATCATGCCATCCTTGGCAGACCGGCACTAGCCAAATTTATGGTCGTGCCCCACTACGTCTACCTGCTACTTAAAATGCCAGGTAAGACAGGCATACTCACACTTCGTGGTGACCTAGAGAAGTTGTACGACTACGATCAGGAACCAATCGAGTACGCCATGACATCAAGCATGATAGAGCCATCTGCACAAGTACTCGTGGCCATGCAGAAGCTGACCAACTTAGAGATGGAGATCTCCAACCAGCGGTGTCACACCCAATTTATAAGAACATAAATCGAGCAATCATATATGCGCCAGGATCAAGTCACGCATATATACAACAGATTATCAAGATATCACAACACATGTCAGGAATAACATTAATATAAATCGTAAATAAATCATAATGAATTATTTTATTACAACCGAATCAAGAATCGGTTCAAGAGTTGCGGAAGCGTATAAAAGAGATACAGGAAGAGCTGGGCGCCACAGGGACGTCGACTGGGAGACAAATGCCTAGAAGTCGTCGAAGCCGCTGACGTAATCCTCCACGTTGCCGGGCACTGAGCAGCAGTCGAAGATAGCCGAAATAGAACAGAAGAGTAGAGAGGCAAGTGTGAGTACAAAACTAGTACTCAACAAGTATAACACGAGAATGAGGCTCTAAGGTTAGCTGACTCAACTGCATTAGCTTTTAATCTTGGCAAATTTTATTAAAGCTAATTACTACAAGTGGATGAGTTACCGTAACCCAAATTTCATAAGAATTAATCAATATTAATTAAGAACTACTGAGAACCCTCCAAACCAAAACCACCCGGGAAATCTCCCTAATCATAGGTTGATAACCCCACTAATCAGACGGAGGATCTGGGCCGCTCATGACTGTGAGCACAGCTGATATATCAGTTTTACACTCTCGAGAGGTTGCACAACTTCACCCACAAGTCGTGAGCTACGCTAGTTGTTCATCACACTTCCTTAGGTGAGATGGCTAGCAAGCACACTACGAGACTGTTACAAAGGACACGTTGGTAAGGTGTAACCGCTAAGGATTCTGGATCAGCAACGATGGGGCCCACCTCCGGGGGTACAAGACACACAGCACAGACCAAGCCGGAGGAGCAGGGACCATTGAAGCTTACCACCCTTCTTGCCCACGCAGGTAAGTTACTCCCGAACCAAAATGACCTAATTAATAAGTCAAGACCGTCCCATTCCAGTCTTGTGGTAGCGCGGTTGTCCCAGGTTGTCGCTCTATGAACCGGTCCTTATGGAGAGTGGCCAACCAAGCACTAAGCACCGTGCTGGCCCCCTAAACCATGTTTCTAACAAAAACATCTTTTAAGGACGCACAAACCACTCAAGCACACAGCACAGAGGGTCGGCTCCAGAATTAAGTTGCATAAGACCATTAATCAAATTAATTAAAAAGGACCAAGTGTGTTATAGCGCAGCAACCTAGCACAACTAACCACAATGCAACCCAAAGGATATATATATAGGATATAAAGTGGCTAGGAAATCCTTATAGGCATACAGAATTTAAATGCAGTATGAAATTGTATTTAAAAGTGATAGGAGGTTCATGCTATACTTGCCTTCCTCGTACTCTCCCGGCTGCTGCTCGAACTGCTCGGAAGACGGCTGCTCCTGGTACTGGTCCAAAGGCTCCGCGTCTACTCACGATCATCAAGCATAGTCCACACATACACACATGCACACACAATAGCAAACTATAAGAAAACAGTACACCAATACAATAGAACAGCACATGAAACTAGCCTAGAACTAATCTACGCGTTACAACGATCGCGTGGATATAAAGAACGCTTAAAACGGAGCTAAAACGCGAAAACTACGCTTAAAACAGGATCCAGGGACCTATTTGTAAGAAAACTGGAGCTTCCAGGGGCTTCTGGGCAAAAACCGAGGACTAAAACCTAATTAAAGGTTAGACCCAGGGCTAGCTCGCGAAAACACTGGACCTGGACTGCGGGTTCTAATTCTTGAAAGCGCGGGGGTCTAAATGAATAAAACTGGACTTAACTGCGAATACTTTTGAACTACACGGGAGCGCGGGTTGATTTCAGAAAAACCCGAGGGCTCTTTAGCAAAAAGAACAGACCGAACCGGTATCTTCTGTTTGGAGCCGTTGGATCTGGATCTGGCGGCTTGGATTTCAAGAGAAGAGCGAACCGGTATTGGAGGATCTGATCCACCGGATCGGGATTCAAGGGCCAGGATGAGATGGGGCTAAGATCTAATCAGGAGCGCTGGTTTTCGATCCGGCGGCCCGTGGGAATTGGGGGCTCGGCCGGCGGCGGTTGCTCACCGGAGCTCGTCTCCGCGGCGGCGCCTCGCCGGCTTAGGCCGATCTCGGCCGTCCGGCCTCCATCCAGGACGAGATCAAGTCCTGGAGAACGCTGGCGGCACGCGTAAACCATCTAGACGATCAGCACGGCGGATTGGAGCTCGGGGCGGTGCTCCCCGCGGCGGAGGCGGCTCGGGTTACGGTGGCTAGGGGGACGCGCACGCAGAGGGGGGAAGAGGGGACAAGAACGAGCGCGGCGTGTACCTTACCGCTCAGGGGTGCTGCAGCGGCAGTTGGAGGCCGGGGATCGAGGACGCCGGCGTCAAGTCGTGGCGGCGCAAGGTGGGTTGGCGGCGGCGCGCACGGGGTGCTCGCGGACAGGTCGACGTGGCAATGCTCCGAGCGCCTGGATCCCTCGGTCGGCTCGGGGAGGTCCTGCGAAGGCAGCGAAGGGGTCAGTGCGGCCTGAGATGCCACGGTGGCCGGCAATTGCGCAGGGGCGGCTCACCGGCTGCGGCTGCTCGGGGCCCAATTCCGGCGAGCGCAAGGGCGTGGCGACGCGAGTAAGGGCTCGGGGACCGACCTTGCACTGGGGCGGAGCTCCCGCGGGGTCCGGTCGGGGCTGGATTGCAGCGGAGCGGCGTGCCCGCGGGCGAACAGGGGCGCCGGGCGGCGGAGCAAGGCGGCCGTGGGGCTTGAGCGTCGGTGGCGGCTACGGGTTTAGGGTTAGGGTTCAGGAGGGGTTGGGGCGGCTCTTTGTAGGGTAGCGGCGGTCCCATTGACGCGCGGACCCGAGGAGCACAGCTCGCCGGCGGTTACGGGGAGGAGGTTGCGCGCCGGAGAGAAACGGGGAGGGGGAAGGGAAGCTGACGCGCGGGCCCGGGTGATAGCGAGAGAAGGGGAAGAGAGGATTGAGCAGGCGCGCGGCTCGGGCTGAGAGAGGGAGTGGGCCGGGGCGCGGCAGCGGGAGAGAGAGAGGGGCCCGAGAGGGAAAGGGAGCTGGGCCGCCGTGGCCCATGCGGAAGAAGGAGGGGGAAAGGAGGAGTGGGCCGGGCTGAGGGAGTTGGGCTGCCTTTCTTCTATTCTTTCTCTTTTCCTTTTCTTTTGCTATACCCCACTAATTCAAACAATTCTACTTGAATTCAAATACAATTTGAATTCAAATCTATACACTCAACACAAATAAAACAATGCTGCGGCATGAATGCACAAACACTTTAATCCTATGATAAATTTTTATTTTCTTGCGTTATAAATTGCTTTAAATGCCACAAAAATTAAAGAAAAGCCTGGAAAATTTATTTAAGCCCAAATAAATTTATTAAAAATTGGGAAAATTTACCTTAGGGTGTTACAAGCGGCCTAGCCAATCGAGGGTTAAACCCAACCCCAGCAATGTCAGCATCAAGGCCATCCACCTGCAAGAAGGCGGCCCATCCAAGACTGCTTTGATCGGGGGTGGCTTAGGTGACAAATAGGAAAGCACGCTCGTTAGCTTCCTTAGGGCTAACCGTGAGATATTCGCATGGAAACTAGCAGACATGCCAGGGGTGCCCAAGGAGTTGATCGAGCACTGTCTAAAAGTCAACTCTAAAGCCACTCCGAAGAAGCAACGACTACGACGCTTCGCCCCTGACAAGAGGGAGGCCATCAAGAAAGAGCTAGCAAACTACTCGCGGCTGGTTTTATTAAAGAAGTGTACCACCTCAAGTGGTTAGCTAACCCTATACTAGTCCTGAAATAGAATAATAATGAATTGAGGATGTGTGTGGATTATACTAATCTCAATAAATACTGCCCAAATGATCCCTTCGTGTTCCCACGCATCGACCAAGTCATCGACTCTACGGCTGGTTGCATCTTGCTCTCCTTCCTCGACTGCTACTCAGTCTACCATCAGATAGCTCTCAAGGAAGAAGATAAGATTAAAACGGCATTCATCACCCCCTTTGGAGCATACGTGTACACTACAATG
Source organism: Panicum hallii (assembly GCF_002211085.1). Lineage (NCBI taxonomy): Eukaryota > Viridiplantae > Streptophyta > Magnoliopsida > Poales > Poaceae > Panicum > Panicum hallii. The sequence goes on along the minus strand of NC_038044.1, from coordinate 28,412,258 downwards.
TTATTTGGGTTGAAGAACGTAGGAGCAACCTATCAATGGGCCATCCAACTGTGCCTCGCGGACCAGCTACACCACAATGTTGAAGCTTACGTTGATGACGTGATCATCAAGACCAGATCCCATGACAAGTTCATCACCGATCTCGAGGAAACGTTCAACAGTCTGCAGAAGTTTTGATGGAAGCTTAACCCAACAAAGTGCTTCTTTGGCGTGCCTCAAGGAAAACTACTCGGGTTCATTGTCAGTCACTAAGGAATTGAAGCCAACCCACAGAAGATCAACACCATCACATACATGGATGCTCCAAGGATGTTTAGAAGCTCACAGGCTACATGGCAGCTTTGAATTGATTCATCTCTCGACTTGGAGAAAGGGGACTACCCTTCTTCAAATTGCTCATGCTCCACAACAAGTTCTAGTGGACTGAGGAGGCAAACCAGGCGCTGCAAGTTCTCAAGCACCATCTGCAGTCGCCACCTATCCTAACGCCTCCCCAACCAGACGAGAATCTGCTACTCTACATCACCGCGACTACTCACATCGTCAGTATGTTAATCATGGTGGAACGATAGGAAGAAGGCCACGCCTTCGGGGTCAGCGACCAGTCTACTTCATCAGCGAAGTCCTCTCTGAATCCATAGTTCATTACCTGACAATTCATAAACTACTTTATGATATACTCATCACCTCCAGGAAGCTTCGCAATTATTTCAACCCATACAATATCCTGGTGGTCTCCGACTTCCCAATGGAGGATATCCTCCATAATCGGGACACTGCTAGGCGCATCTCCAAGTGGGTCGTGGAGCTAGGAGCCCTCACACTCGACTTCAAGCCCCGGACTGTGGCAGAACCAACCTGAATTACACCGGCTCAAGTACGCGAGTCCTCTCTTGAGGGTTACCTCGTACTTCAAACGGTATAATCCTTTGGCCTGTCGGGTAACGTCCCGATAAACCACCGAACGCAGGATCCAACAAGGTATCTCACACGATGGTGAGTCCAGAGATATAAATGCCATTACATTTTACACCACAGGCAAATATATTACAAAAATATACAAAGCGTCATTAACTCCCACTGAGAGGAGATTATTACAAAACAGGTTTAAGTCTTAAGATAAAGCAGCAGAGTTTGAAAAGCGTAAACATTGTATACGTCGTTAATACAGATATCATGCTAGCCCTGGCATGATATCATTCGGCGGAATCGGTGTTGGCCGGGGACGGATCCCACTCCACGGACAAACCATCAGGCAAGGGGTAGGGCCATGGTGTAATGAAAGCTGGCTCATCAGGGAGATTACCTGGATTAAATCAACAAAAGCAAGGCTGAGTATACTAATACTCAGCAAGACTTACCCGGAATTGGGTATACCTTAGCCCATAACTAGACTCATGAAGGCTTTTAGCTTTAGGTAGAGTTTTCAGCTGAAAAGCAACAAAGAGTAGATCCTTATTTTCAACTTTTAGCTTTCAGGTTCTAGTGAATTAACCATTCTAGGTAAGCATCTATAACTATTCAAACATGGTAGAATCCTTAATCAAACATCATCTTTGATAATCACAAAGTTGCTCTTGTTACTCTATGTGGCAAAGGGATTAAGCAGTCTCAATCTCCGCGAGAAACGGACGATTCCTGAATCGAATTTCAAACCTTGCAAGGGTAAACCTAACACACACGCTTGGAACACCAAAGGGTCGTTCCGAAGCAACCGTTTGCCTTTCATTCCGACTCGTGGATCAGTGCCACCACAAGCGACTGCAGGACCATACGCACTTCCAAAGTGCAGGATGTACGTCTGTAGCGCGACTACAAAACCCGTACTCCTGGTTGCCCAGCAACACGTATTCCTACACGTCGAACAAAGTAACCAAAAGAAGCAATACATGTGGTGGGGGGTATGTCCACTCCTCGGGCCGATCGGTTACTAGCTTACCGCTTACCATATTTCACGGCATGTGGCTAGTACTTTCAAACGCTTAACCACCGCTACCACACACTGCGACCTTATCAAATTCCATACACAGACGGGTATCATCTCAATATGATACCTCACAAAATCCCGTCCGTCATCCTTATAATGATAACAGGAATGTAAACATCACAATTCCTATATCGCGCGAGTGACAGGAAATCACTCGACTTCTACCGGTCTTATAAGCATAGCAGCTAGTCGGACTCAAGTTCTAGTGTACAATACATTGGTTTCTGGAATTATGCAACTAAGGTTTTCAAACAACTCCTAAGAACTTAATGCATAAAGATATATATAAATAATATAGGTTGCAGTGTAATAAAGTAGGGGTTATGTCCGGGGCTTGCCTTCGCTAGTGGGGTTGGGGTTAGTCAAATTAATATCCTCCGAACCTTGGTTCGGGGCTTCAGAGAAATCCGCAACGAGAATCCCGGGGTCTTCAGAATAACCTCCTTCTTGTTCCGGAATCAACTGGTAATCTCCGTCAGCGAGAGTGGTCGAGTCTATATGAGATGCAAAGTTACAAGTTATGGAATGTATATACTTTTATGTTATTTCACAATAAAGTTGCAATCCAAACAAAAGAACATTACATTTCGACAATTAACCTATCTACCCTGCACTGGGCAGTCATTTATCGAGTACTAACTAAACTAACTAGTCTCGTTAACAACAGGGTGGGTTACCCTAAACATCCGATTAACTACAATAGGTAGCATATCTGATTACTATAAGTAACACTAAATACACTTAGCAATCTCCATTTATTTTATTAGCTAAACATTGTAATTAACCTTAGGTTATTACTTAATTATGGCTAACTTTGGATTAATTAATCAAATCTTAAATTAAGACAAATAATTAATACTTATGAAAATTACCATAAGTGGGTTTTATTGAAATTTTACTCTAAAAGGAACTAAGCCACAAAATTAAACAAGATTATAATTGAAAATTCAAGATATAATTATAACTGAAGTTTTATACTAAAACTAGGGTTCAAAATTTAAGGACATTATAAATTACTCAAGACTAATACTCCAGAAAAGTTTCATAATTTTTCATGCATAATAATTATTATTTATGAATTACCTTTGAATTTAAGCTTGAAACTTATAACTCAAGTTATATTAGGTTTCTGATTCTCAAATTTTTATCTTAGATTACTCCTGTTGTAGCAAGCCTAAGATAAATTTTTCAGTCCTAAACATGAAGGAATACATTTGGAATTAAATTAAGTAACTTTTATCAACATATAACAAAAAGTACTTGAAATCTAAGCAAATGAATAGTAAAGTACTCGAACTTTTTACACAGAGCTATACATAACACATATAATCTAGGTTTCAAATTTCAACTATAACAGATGCCTACAACATGAGATACAATTAAAACACTTATTTTCTTATATTTAATATACATCAGAAAATATACACCTACAGCTCAAACTTCCTAAATAAAAGTAGTCGAATTTCACTTAAGGATTCTAACAAAATTTAGTTTGCATTTTTATGACTTTTCCTCGAATTGATATGGAATTTCAAATTTGGCAGCTTAAATTACACAAGAGGTCCTTCGGTTACTATTTCCCTGAGTCTATTTCTTTGCACAAAACCCCCTAAACTTCTATTTCTTCTAACCCGCAGTCCTTCCCCCAATTCCCCCCCGGTCAAGGTAGAAGCCCGGTGTTGACCGGCTTGCTCCGGCGACGGCGAGCGCCGGTGGTGAGGGCAGAGGGGCGGGGAAGCAACTAGGGTCCCTTGCGCACCTGTGCAAGCTCGGAATTGAAGGGAGATGGCTTGGGGCGGTGGCGCGACGGAGGCTTGCGGCCGGCGGCGAGGTGGAGTGTTGGGGGCGGTACTCCAGTGCCCTTGGACGACGGTAGATCGGTCGGAAAGCTGCCTGGGAATGTGGTGGAGCTCAAGCCGGGGTCAATTTGAGCTAGGAAAGGCCGGACGAGGGAGCTCCACGGTGGACAGACACGGCGGCGACGAGAAAGCTCGGGGAGCTCATCGGGAAGCCAATGTAAGGCCTTAGGAACCCAATTGATAGGTCGGGGAGCGTCGTAGGGGTGATGTGGTGCAGGCTAGAGCACGGTGGTGGCGTGAAACGGCTTGGGATGGGCTGCCCACGGCGGTGCCGAGCGCGGCCGGAGTTGGGAGAGAAGAGCAACGCGGGATGTGGGTTGCGGCTCAGGAATGGTAAGGGAAAAAGAGTGCAAATGAACTCTCTACGTTCTCCTGGTCACGTTGAGTAGAAGAAAGGGAACGGAGGGATAAGCGCGAGACGTGAAACGGTGGCGACGACGTGGCGGCCGGCGAACCGCTCGGGTCATCGTGGCACGCGCGCGCTGTCGGTGTTTAACCGGCTGCCCACCGAGGGATATACCCAAGGTGGTAAGTTTTGGGTGAGGGAACGCCGAGATCAGGAACTTGAAGGTACGAAGAACACAAGACTTTAGACAGGTTCGGGCCGCACGGAGCGTAACACCCTACGTCCTGTATGGTGGTTTGTATTCTCTTTGGTCTAGAATGACCTAATGATCTTCTATTTTGAAGGGGGTCTCCGACCTCCCTTATATATCCGAGAGGTCGGAGTTACAAAGATGCTAACCAACCCCCTCCAACGAATCCCACCAGAACTGATCTCGAGTAGATCCTCTCTGTGTCGGTTAGCTCTATCTCCTATTTAAACGGGATAAACAAGAGATAAACAAAATGAATAAGAGATAAGACGGGCTTAATCTCTTAAACTTCGTGACATGCCCAGCCCGGTGGCCCCGGGTCTGACAAGCCCCCGAGCTCTTCGTAGCTGAGTACTGCAGGCTTATCGAGTACTTTCGAAGCAGTCTTCGACTTCTTCAGATGATTCGTCTTGAAGTCCTTCTCGAGTACTTGTTTGGCTGCATCGAAGCTATGAGGTGCTCATGCCCCGAATTTTGTTTCTGCTATGGTGTGCGATTGCAAAATCGCACTCCATATGGAGTAGCCCCCGAGCCTTAGGTTGAATCGGAGAATCAGGCTGAGGGTCCCTTTAATCTGTAACCCTCCTTATCCTTCAAAGAAATTTGAAAAATAAGTAGTCGATGCCACGTACCGCAGCCCCCGAGCCTTGAATCCAAATCCCACAAAATTGGAGATAAGGGTCCAAAAATCGTGGCATACGGGCTGAACAGTGATACGTTAAGGGGTGACCAAAGTGATGGTACAAATGATGTAATTGGACCAAAGATTCGAAAAACCCCTTTTTTCGGGCTAATTAGCCCTGAAAAAATGATTAATTGAATATTTAATCCAATCAGACCACCAAACGACCCCTCACCTTCGGAATATTCCATAAAACGACTCTTGAACTTCAGAACAGTAACTTTTCCCCATCCCGCTGGTTACTTAACCCCGCGGCAATAGGAGGGAAAATTGCACTTTCAGTCCGCATTCCGCCAAAAACCGCCAAAACCCCAATCCGAGCCGAACGCCGCCGCCTTCCCCCAAGAAAGACTCCCACTCCGACCTCCCTGCCCCTCTCCCCGCAGCCCCCGAGCATCTCGTGGCCGGCGCATCGGAGATGGCGTCCAAGAAGTCAGAGATCGAGAAGGTGAAGAAGGATGCGGAGCCAGCGACCGCGGAGTGGACACACAGTAAGTGCTCCCTCAACAATCTGAAAAAAATTGTTTCCGAGGGGTTGCTGCAAGAGAAAAATCTCGTCAACTGGCGCCTCTCTTTCCGTGAACCTTTCCCCATGGAGAATGTCGACGAAATCGTCACATTCTACCATTTTGCCGAACGGGGATTGGCCCTCCCCTCTTGTTCATTCTTTCGCGGCCTTCTTTACTACTACGGGTTTGAGCTCCATCACCTCAACCCGAATTCCATCTGCTACATTTCCATTTTCATCCACTTCTGTGAAGCATTTCTCGGAATTGAACCCCACTGGGATCTATTCCGCTTCCTCTTCCGCGTCAAACCCCAGCCAACCACGAAAAAACTCGCTGTGGTGGGGGGCGCCGGCGTCCAACTGCGACAGCAGGCCGGCGAGAAATACATTTCATATAAATTCCCCTCCAACCTTCCTGGGTGGAGAAACCTCTGGTTTTACATCGAAAACCATGCTCCCCCCCTGCCGACGAAGTCGAGCAAACCGCCAGTGGTGAGGAGGGAATGGAACCTTGAACCCTCCGGCATGGAAATGATACAAGTCAAGGAGCTGCTGGAGGCCATCGAGGCACTGAAGAAGGAGGGGGTGACCGGCGCCTCCGTCATGTTCTCATTTTACAAGCGCCGCATCCAACCCATCCAACAGAGATGTTGCCTGGGCTTCGAGTACACCGGCCCCGCTGACCCTTCTCGCATGTGCACAGAGGAGGTGCCAGATGAAGTCGCACTCCAGCGGGTTCAGCGGGTGCTGCTGGACGTGAACACCGTGCCGTACGTGCCCACCTTGTACTCCGCGCAAAAGCCGCCCCCGCCGGTAAGTTCTCGACTTCTTTCACCAAGGAAATCTGCTACTACACCGATACTGAACTGAAGAACTTACTGCAGGGACACTCGGAGCTGTACTGCAGCTACCCGCCGCAGCCGGACCTCCCCCGAGCGTATCACCTCCTTCCCTCTGCTGTCAAGGAAGCTCGCCTTGCTGCAGCTCAAGGCAGCAGCGAGTCCGCCGAGCGCGTGGACTCGCAGGCGAGAGGAGAAGCCGAAGAAGGGCCGCGCCCTGCTGCAGCCACGGCGGCCAAGAAGGCTCACCTTGCCGCGGCCCAAGGCAGCAGCGAATCCGCCGAATTCGTGGACTCGCATGTGGAAGGAGGGGCCGAAGGCAAACCGCACCGGGACAACTCCTCCGACCAAAGCGTGGAGTTGGCCGGCGCTCTACCTCCGGTGCCAAAGGGCCAGCGGCAAGTGCGCAAACGCAAGGCCCAAGAAGTCGAGTCTTCCAGGTACTGAGTTGCTATTTTGGCCAGTCGCAAAGTTTCCATAATGCTGAGTACTGATCGCGTCCCCCTGCAGTCTCCCTGCTCTGCCACCCGGGACCGAGTCCGAGGTGGTGGAGACAGGCCCTTCTGCCGCCGCGGCGATGACAATCGCTGTGGCAGGGACCCCTCCATCAGCCGACCAGACCCCGCCATCCGCAACGGGCGTCCCCCGACGGGCCTGGCGGGTGAAGAAGGCTGTCAAGAAGAAGTCGACGCTGTAAGTTTCCTTTCAATCATTTGAAAATCCTGCTCGTGCCCGCTCGGATAACAATGTTGTCGATGTCACCAGGGCGGCGAGCGCCGTGGGATAGCTTCGGATCCATACACGAGGAAGAAAGGTGTTTGTCCTGTGGCTTTGGACGGCTGAGTCCGAAGCCCCCAGACGACATGTGGTAGCTCATGCACCCATTTTCCTCCCTTCTTGCTGTTCTCATCATAGAGTCTCTTCTTGAGGCCGTCAATGATCAAGCCGTTCGCCCGTTCGACTTGTCCGTTAGCTCTGGGGTGTGCAACCGAGACATATTTGACTTCGATGCAAACATTCTTGCAGAACTCCCAGAACTGGTTCGCTGTGAAGTTTGATCCCAAATCCGTGATAATGGAGTTGGGGAAGCTGAAACGATGCAGAATATCTGAGATGAAGTCGACGACCCGATCTGGTGTGAGCTTGGCTATCGGCTTGTACTCGATCCACTTAGTAAACTTGTCGATAGCCACCAGAACATGGGTGAAACCGCCTGGTGCTATCGTGAAGGGCCCGATCATGTCAAGACTCCAACAGGCGAAAGGCCAGGACGGCGGTATGGTGATGAGGCTGTGAGCTGGAACGTGCGTCTGTTTGCCGAAGAATTGACAGTTTTGGCACCTGCGTACGAGATCCTCCGCGTCGGTCACCGCGGTGGGCCACCAGAAGCCGGCTCGGTAGGCTTTCCCCACCAGCGTTCTTGAAGCCGCATGATTACCGCAGACGCCGTCATGGATCTCCCGCAGTATGGCGTAACCATCTTCCTTTGTGACGCACTTCATGAGAACCCCTGACCGGGCGCCTCGCCGATAGAGCTTGCCGTTGACCAGGATGAAACCTTTGCTTCTTCGCAAGATGCGAGTTGCGTCAGCACTCCTGGCGCTGACTCCCCCTGGCAACCGTTGATCTCGTATGAAGTCGATAAAAGCCCCTCGCCAGTCTTCCTCCAGCACCATAACCTCTCGATCAGGTTGTTGGGGACCCGCGTCGATGGCTACCTGCGGAGAAGACTTGATCGATGGCTGGTTGAGCTCCTGGACGAAGACTCCCGGTGGGACCTGGGCGCGCGTGGACCCCAGTTTAGACAGGGTGTCCGCGCCGACGTTGTGCTCCCGCAATACATGATGAATCTCCAGGCCGGAGAACTTGCTTTCCAACTTGCGCACTTCCTGCACATAAGCGTCCATTGTTTCCTTGTTGCAATCCCATTCCTTGTTGACCTGCAGAACAACAAGAAGAGAGTCGCCATATACTAGTAGTCGCTTGATCCCTAGTGATATCGCCAAACGGAGCCCGTGAAGCAAAGCTTCGTACTCGGCTTCATTGTTGGATACCGCCCACAGGATCTGAAGGACGTATTTCAACTGCTCACCTCGTGGGGAAATAAGCAGAACCCCAGCGCCGCCGCCGTCGAGCTTGAGGGACCCGTCGAAATACATGGTCCAATGCTCTGGCTTGTCCACCGGAGTCGGGACTTGATTCTCCCTCCATTCAGCCATGAAGTCGACTAGAGCCTGTGATTTGATTGCAGTGCGTGGTTTGAAGTCTATTGACAAAGCCCCCAGTTCCACTGCCCACTTGGATATGCGCCCCGTGGCATCTTGATTATGAAGTATATCCGCCAGCGGAAAGTCCGTGATCACAGTGATCTTGTACTCGTCGAAGTAATGGCGCAGCTTTCTGGATGTGATCAAAATAGCATACAAAAGCTTTTGAATAGCAGGATACCGTGCCTTGGATTCGGAGAGGACCTCGCTGACGAAGTAGACAGGCCTCTGCACTCCAAACGCATGGCCTTCTTCGCCTCGCTCGACTACAATAGCACTGCTGATGACATGAGTTGTTGCCGCAATGTAAAGTAGTAGATCCTCCCCTGGCAACGGTGCTGTAAGGATTGGAGGTGACTGCAGATGATGTTTCAGATCTTGCAAAGTCCGCTCAGCCTCCTCCGTCCATTGAAACTTATCCTGTCGTTCAGGAGCTTGAAGAAGGGTAGTCCTCTCTCCCCGAGCCGGGAGATGAACCTGTTCAGGGCCGCCATACAACCTGTTAACTTTTGCACATCCTTGACTGTGGCCGGAGCCTCCATATCAGTGATGGCCGTGATCTTCACAGGGTTGGCTTCAATGCCCCGGTTGCTGACGATGAACCCGAGCAATTTCCCTGAAGGTACGCCGAAGACGCATTTGGTGGGATTGAGTTTCCACCGGAATCTGCGCAGGCTGCTGAATGTTTCCTCCAAATCCGCGATCAAGTTATCGGACTCTCTGGTCTTGATGACCATGTCATCCACATAGGCCTCGACATTCCAATGCAGCTGATCCGCGAAACACATCTGGATCGCCCGCTGGTACGTTGCTCCTGCATTCTTCAACTCGAAGGACATTGTTTTGTAGGCGTAAGTCCCGTACGGCGTGATGAATGCAGTCTTGATTTGGTCCTCCTCCCTGAGCGCGATCTGATGATACCCTGAGTAACAATCAAGAAAACAAAGAAGGACACATCCAGCCGTCGAATCGACTACTTGGTCAATGCGCGGCAGCCCAAAATGATCTTTTGGGCAATGCTTGTTGAGATCGGTGTAGTTGACACACATTCTCCATTCATTGTTCTTTTTCTTTACAAGGACGGGATTCGCTACCCACTCTGGATGGATTACTTCTTTGATGAATCCAGCCGCGAGAAGTTTAGCGATCTCCCGTTTAACGGCCTCACGCTTGTCGTGGGCAAACTTCCGGAGGCGTTGCTTCTTAGGCGTGGCCTTCGGGTGTACATTTAAAGCATGCTCGATCAACTCCCTGGGCACCCCTAGCATATCCGCTGGTTTCCATGCGAATATGTCTCGGTTAGCCCGAAGAAAGCTGACGAGCGCGAGTTCCTATTTATCACCCAAGCCCGCGCCGATGATGGCGGTCTTGGATGAATCTCCCTCCTGGAGCTGGATCGTCTTGAGGGCCACATCATCAGTCGACTGGATGCTCGACTTGTTGGCCTTCTTGGAAGGGATCTCCAGCCCGGTCTGGGAGAGCTGCTGCGTGGCCGCGAGTACTTCTCCCGAAGCATCTGGCACGCGAGTAGTCGAAGCGTACTGGATCGCCTCCTGATTGCAGTCATACGACTTCTTCAAGTCGCCACGGAGGGTGAGCACTCCACCGAGTCCTGGCATCTTAAGAAGCAAATAGACATAATGCGGCACTGCCATGAACTTGGCAAGTGCCGGACGACCCAGTATTGCATGGTAAGAAGAATCAAAAGTAGCCACTTCGAACTTGATGAATTCAGTACGATAATTCTCACGCGTGCCGAAGGTGACTGGGAGGACCACCGTACCAAGCGGGTGCGCCGCATTACCTGGGACGATGCCGTAGAAGGGAGACTTGCTGGGAACCAGCATCTCCTTGAAGTCCAGGCCCATCTTCTTCAAAGTATTGATGAAGATGAGATTGAGCCCACTCCCGCCATCGATGAGGACCTTGGTAAGCTTGACCTCTGCCACCACAGGGTCCAAGACCAAGGGGAATTTGCCAGGCTCGGAAAAGCTCGTCCACTGGTCATCACGAGAGAACGAGATGGGGACCTCCGACCAACGGAGTGGTCGTGGTACCACCGGCTCGATGGACAAAATCTCTCGGAGGAGCAGCTTCTGATCCCGCCTGGAACAAAAATCCTCGTCCCCCCCGAAGATGACGTTGACCACTTTGGACGTATCCTGAAATTTCGGGTTGGGCCCGTGATCCTCCTGATCATCGTCTTCGGGTTCCTTGTCGACAGGCTTCTTATTCTTCTTGCCACCACCAGAGTTGCTGAACATCCTCCGAAGGTGGTAGCAGTCAATGGCAGCGTGGTTGGCGCCCGGGTGCCACGGGCATTTCTTCTGCAGGAGCTTCTCGAACTCCTCCTGAGTTGTCGACTTCTTGCCCCGCGAAGGACGATCGATAGCCGCGATGACATCATCTGGCTTTTGTTTCCGGGATGGCCCAGAATAGTCCCACTGGCCTTTGTCGCTGCGGTCGTCGTTTGGGCGCCGCAGATTGCTATCATGACGCCGCGGGAACCGCTCCCGCATCTTCTCCTCCTGCTCGGACCAATCGTGCATCATATCACGAAGGCCCTCAACAGTTTTCGGCCTGTTCCGCCCGAAATCTCTGTATATGCTCGGGTCGGTGATGCCGTTGTAGAAGCAGTCGATGATGTCCTCCTCCGAGATGTTCGCGATGGTGGCGCGGACGTCGAAGAAGCGACGTGTGTAGGACCGTAGAAGCTCGTTACGTTCTTGCTTGCACTAGGCTAGATCGTGTCGAGTACCTGCACGGGTAATCGCTCCCTGGAAATTGTCGATGAAGACCTTCTTAAGTCGTTCCCAGGAGTCGATGGAGTTACTGCCGAGGCTCTCCAGCCAAGTGAGCGGCGCAGGGTCCACAGCCATCGGGAAGTAGACGACTTTGGTGATATTTGAGCGCCCCGCGACATCAATGGCCGTGGAGTAGCAACGGAGCCACCGCTGGGGAGCCTGCTTGCCGTCGTACTTGGTGATGCCGATCGGCTTGAAGCCCTCCGGGTACTTGTAGCTGCTGAAACGAGCAGAGAAAGCAGGAAATCGATCGCTACAATCAGTACCTTCAGCTTCGACTTCTTCGCGAGTCTTGCGCCTGGAGGAGATCACGGTGCGCGCATCGCGACCATCATTGATGTGCTGGCGCAGGTCCTCCGGAGGAGGTCGTCGACTGGCCTGTCGTGGACGACCCCCTTGCGGTGGCTGTTGCCTCCCGCCAGGGGCCTGGCTCACGCGTGCGTTGTCGTTGCTGATCTGATGTTGAGGACGACCACCGGTCGTTCGACTGCGGGCCTGGCTCCAGCTCTCGTCCACACGCTCTTCCCAGATGACGGATGCCGGATTATGCTGATCCAACTGGATCCAAGCCCTCTGCGCATAGAGGAGTGCCTGACGTACCTCCGGGTCGTGGCTGCGCTCGAGGATGGCCGTGACCCTGGCAATGTTGGCCACCGGAGTCCTGAAGCCCCGCTCGCTTACGGCAGCAAACTCGGGGTCGAGCTCGCGTTGCATAGATCGCCTTCACTCGTTAGCTCTCCTCCGCCGGATTGTTCGGGCCCTGTTCCTGGCCCTCCGCGCCTCACGATCGGCGTCATTCTCATTACCGGCGTTGGCCGTGATCTCATCGTCGAAGATCACGTCAAAGTTACCGATGGGGAGATCCCCACCGTCCTCGCCTTCTTCGGCCATCAGCACCTGGCGGGAGGAAAGCTCATGAGAACTTTCGTCGACTAGCTCCGTCGACTCCTCCGCCGCGGTGGCCAATGGCCTGCCCTCCTGGAAAGGCAATGGCTCGAGGTGAGCCACGAGCCGGCTCTCTGCCTCGAGTAGATTGGAGAACTTCATGCCCTTCCAATGCACGATGTGCCCCTTTGGCGAGGAGGCGATTACCAAATCATCGGGGTCAGAACAACCCGAAGCCTCCCGACACGCGGTGGCTTCAGGGTTTCCGTCCCGGAGCAGCTGGTCCAGATCCTTCTCTAACATGAAGAGGGATCTAGGTGCGTTGGCCTCCTGAAGATCAGTGGCCTATTCGCACAAGCCGGGTTGAGTCCGACCATGCGAATCCCTAGATCGGAACAAGTCCAAACCAGGGGAAGTTGTCGCGACACCAGAAGAAGTCGAGCTTGGAACAGATTCCATCTCGACCTGTGCCGCGGAAGCGTGGAGCAGCAAGTTATCGAGCTCGTCGACGAACTTGTCGAGGCCGCTGCGAGGATCCGCAGCGACGGTTTTCGGCGTCATGTCGACGAGGAATCGCCGAAAGTTGCCCGCACCATCTGCGATGCAAACCCACGAGCCAAAAACAAGCGTCGTACCCTGAGAGGGAACTGACCTGATGAATTTGAAAGATGCCATCGAGCTCGCCGGTGGATCTTCGACGCGCTCCCCTACCTGGCGCGCCAGCTGTCGGTGTTTAACCGGCTGCCCACCGAGGGATATACCCAAGGTGGTAAGTTTTGGGTGAGGGAACGCCAAGATCAGGAACTCGAAGGTGCAAAGAACACAAGACTTTAGACAGGTTCGCGCCGCACGGAGCGTAACACTCTACGTCCTGTATGGTGGTTTGTATTCTCTTTGGTCTAGAATGACCTAATGATCTTCTGTTTTGAAGGGGGTCTCCGACCTCCCTTATATATCCGAGAGGTCGGAGTTACAAAGATGCTAACCAACCCCCTCCGAGGAATCCCACCAGAACTGATCTCGAGTAGATCCTCTCTGTGTCGGTTAGCTCTATCCTCTATCTCCTATCTCAGTGGCCCCGGGTCTGACACGCGCGAGGCCAGGAAGGGAGGGAAACAGCGGCGGGGGAAGCAAGGGGCGACGCGTGGGCATGTGTAGCAGCTGGAGGTGGAGCTCGGGGTCCTGTGTCGGCGGTCAGCGGTGGAGGCAGGGCGGAGCAGAGGGGGAAGCGGTGGTGCCAGAGGAAGACGAAGCAGGCAGGAGTCAGAAGGACTTGTTCATGATTTCCAAAAAATTTAGGGACCCCTCTGTAATCTAAAATTTCTCACTGCTACAAAGGTCAAATGAGAAAATGTTCAACATGAAAGTTGTAGAGTTTTTCAAACTCTACAACATTGCTGTAGGGCTTGGGTTCAGAAAATCAAGGTTTGCAACTATTTGGATTGCATTTTGAAACAAGATGGAATTTAAGTTAAATTTATCTTTGCCCACCTAAATTTGATCAAATTTTGGGCATGTTTATAAATTTTCTGACCTGTCATGATTACTTGTATTTTTACACATTAACCCTTAAGTAAATTTGAATTTGACCTTTATATTCCAACCATTTCATATGTAACCCTTATATTTGTGTTAATTACACATAAGCCCTTAGTTTCATACAAAGTCTATTTCTTTTAGGTTTTAACCTAATATTTGTACTTTTCTTTTCTATAGTCATTTGAATTTGACATTTAAGAGCATTTTCCACACACTTGCACATATGAACTTATAAAATCTATAATTTACAATACACCCCTAGTTCTCTATACAAACCTTAATATACATACAACGCACTAGTAACTAGTGTCTATATTCTAATTACAGGAATGTTACAGCCTTCCCCCCTTAAAAAGAATCTCGTCCCGAGATTCCGAAGCTGAGCAGAAACGGATGATTAGATTTGGGGATTGGCTTGAAGGAAGTCTGGGAAATTCCGTTGAAGATAAGACTCTGTTTCCCAAGTCGCTTCTTCCTCGGTGTGATGATCCCATAAGATTTTGTACATCTTAACGGCCCTTCTTCTGGTGAGTCTTTCCTTGGTATCCAGGATTCGAAGGGGTTGTTCGATGTACGATAGATCGGGTTCAATCTCGATGGCACATGTCTCAACTATTTCCGTGGGTACTTTGACACACTTCTTAAGTTGAGAGACATGGAAGACATTGTGAATAGCAGCCAATTGAGACGGAAGGCAAAGCTTGTAAGCCACTGGGCCACAAACATTGAGGATTTCGAAGGGTCCGAAATATCGAGGTGCTAACTTCCCCTTTATGCCGAAACGTTGGACGCCTTTGGTAGGAGATACTCGGAGATAGACAAAATCTCCAACTTGGAATTGCAGAGGTTTCTTCCTCTTATCTGTGTAGCTCTTCTGTCTGGACTGAGCGATTTTAAGATTAGATTGGATAATCTTAACCTTATCTTCAGCTTCAATGACTAGGTCTGGTCCGAAGATTTTGCGTTCACCGGTCTCTGACCAACTCAAAGGAGTTCGACATCTGCGACCGTATAACGCTTCAAAAGGAGCCATTTGAAGACTAGCTTGATAACTGTTGTTATAGGAGAATTCAGCTAGAGCAAGGCACTTGTCCCAGCTTATACCATAATGAATAACACAAGCTCGGAGCATGTCTTCAAGGATTTGGTTAACTCGCTCAGTTTGTCCATCCGTTTGGGGATGATACGCGGAGCTTTGAATCAATTTGGTTCCTAGAGCTGATTGCATTTGCTCCCAAAACCGTGCAATAAATTGGGGCCCTCGATCCGAGATGATGGTTTTTGGAATCCCATGTAATCGAACGATTTGGTCCAGATAGACTTCAGCATACTTCTTAGCAGAGTAAGTGGTATGCACAGGAAGAAAATGAGCTGTTTTTGTAAGTCTATCAATGATTACCCATATGGAGTCATGCCTTTGAGATGTATTGGGAAGACCAACAATAAAATCTATGCTAATGTCTTCCCATTTCCATGACGGAATGGGTAATGGTTGGAGTGTACCAGAAGCTTTTAAGTGGCTAGCTTTGACTCTCTGGCAGGTATCACACTCAGATACATATTTGGCAATTTCTCTTTTCATTCTAGTCCACCAAAAATGTTGCCGTAGATCTTGGTACATTTTGGTGCTACCAGGATGAATAGAGAACTTGGATAAATGTGCCTCATCAAGGATTTGTTTGCGAAGTGGATGATCCTTAGGCACAACAATTCGATCATTGAACCACAAGACTCCTTGATGATCAGTGTGAAAACACTTATATTTAGCTTCTCCCTGAGATAGCTTTGATTTGATGATTTTGATACCCTCATCATGTAGTTGCGACATGATGATTCTATCTCGAAGAGTAAACTCAATGGATAGCAGATTCAGACTACCTTGAGGAATAATCTCTAGATTGAGTTTTCTCATTTGATGGCAAAGAGTGTCACTAAAGGTGGATACGGATAAGCAGTGACAATGTGACTTGCGGCTAAGTGCATCCGCAACCACATTAGCTTTGCCTGGATGATAGTGTACCTCAAGGTCATAATCTTTAATCAATTCCAACCAATGCCTTTGCCTCATATTTAAGTCAGCTTGAGTGAAGATATACTTGAGGCTCTTATGGTCAGTGTAAATATTACATTTAGCACCCATAAGATGATGTCTCCAGATCTTGAGAGCATGGATAACTGCTGCCAATTCAAGATCATGTGTTGGATAATTTTGCTCATGAGTCCGAAGTGCTCTGGATGCATAAGCAATGACCCGGTTGTTTTGCATAAGAACACAACCAAGGCCAGTTCCAGAAGCATCACAATAGACATCAAAAGACTGAGTATTATCTGGCTGAGCTAATACGGGAGCAGTCGTCAGAAGCTTCCTCAAGGTATGAAATGCTTCATCACACTTATCATCCCAGCGGAACTTAACTTCTTTCTTAAGTAGCTCAGTCATTGGTTTGGCTATCTTGGAGAAGTCTGGAATGAATCGGCGATAATATCCTGCCAATCCAAGGAAACTTCGAATTTGATGGACTGAAGTTGGAGGTTTCCAGTCCATAACCTCTTGGACTTTGGTTGGATCAACCGATATGCCTTGACTAGATATAGTATGTCCTAAAAATTTCACACTATCCAGCCAGAATTCACATTTCGAGAATTTGGCATAAAGGCGATGATCACGTAGTCGTTGAAGAACGACACATAAATGATTAGCATGGTCTTCTTTAGTTTTGGAGTATATTAGAATGTCATCAATGAAGACCACGACGAATTTGTCAAGTTCCGGCATGAATATTGAATTCATGAGATACATGAAATATGCCGGTGCATTAGTAAGTCCGAATGACATAACCAGATATTCATGAAGTCCATATCTGGTTGAGAAGGCCGTTTTTGGAATATCACAAGGCCTAATCTTGATCTGATGATAACCAGAGCGTAAGTCAATCCTAGAGAAGACCTTAGCCCCGGCTAGCTGATCAAACAAAATATCAATGCGGGGGAGAGGGTACTTATTTTTTATAGTAACCGCATTGAGTGGACGGTAATCGACACATAGCCTTAGGCTATCGTCTTTCTTCTTGACAAAAAGAGCAGAACAACCACAAGGTGAGGCACTTGGACGTATATAACCCTTATCAAGAAGATCTTGGAGCTGGATTTTCAGTTCTGCTAATTCATTTGGAGGCATACGATACGGCCTCTTTGAAATCGGAGCAGTGCCCGGTTGAAGTTCAATGATAAACTCGATGTCTCTATCTGGTGGCATTCCAGGCAAATCGTCTGGAAAGACATCGGGGTATTCACATACTATAGGAATATCCTTGATTTTGATATCTGTGATAGCATAAGTGCAAGGGTGTAGACAATCTGATTGAGGCAGATAAAGGGTGGTGATCCCATAGTATGGTGAATCAATTTCAACAACTCGGGAAGAAATATCTAGTCGGACTCGATGTTTAGTCATCCAATCGGTCCCAAGTATAATATCAATACCCTCCAAACTTAGTAAAACCAAATCAGTTTTGATTTCTTTACTACCTAACTGAATTGGCACATATCTACTCACTTGGTTGGAGGTAATATTTCCTCCAGGGGTACAGATCATATATGACCCCTGGATAGGACAAGAATCAAGTCCTAGTCGGGTACCACAGTTGTTACTAATAAAGCTATGTGTTGCTCCAGAATCAAATAAAGTAACAACTGGTTTGTGGTGAATAGAAAATGTACCCGACATGACGGGAGCCCCATCTGGAAGTTCTACCAGAGTGGTGAAGTTAATCCGTCCTTGCCGGACTTGCATCACCGGCTTCTTGCCCTTGTTCTGGTTACCCTGAGTAGAGCTTTGCCCTGGATTAGGTTTCTTGGGCCGCGGACAATCCCGGATGAAATGATCCGCGCTTCCGCAATTGAAACAGCGATAGTTGCTGCCTCTCTGTGGTACTTGTTGAACATTTGGCCATGGGCCAGATGGTTGTGCTTGTTGCGAAGGAACGGGAGGTCTATACCTTCCCTGCTGTTGGGGCAGCCTGAAAACCAATCTACCCATTGGGGCATTCCGCTGCGGTGCTCTAAACGGTGTATTGGGAACAACCCGATACCTCGGTGATTGAGCACTCGAGGGTCCAGTAGGAGTCTTCCGCTTTTTCTCGGCATGATGTGCCACGATACAATCTTCTTGAGTTAAAGCCATATTAACCAGCTCGCTGAAAGTATTAGCCTTTACAAGATTCAGGCGTTCCTTGAGCTTGGTATTAAGGCCTCGACGGAAACAATCTTGTTTCTTGGCATCGTTATCCGCATGATATCCTGCATATTGACACAGATGATTGAAATTCTGTACGTATTGTAGGACTGTACTGGTGCCTTGAGTAAGAGCCAGGAATTCATTCAACTTTCGCTCTAGTAATCCCTCCGGAATATAATGTGCTCTAAAGGCTGCCCGAAATTCATCACAGGTGATAACATGCCCTGCAGGTTGCATGGCGTAGAAATTATCCCACCAGATCCGAGCAGCACCTCGGAGTTGCTGTGCGGCAAAGGAAGCTTTGCTGGAATCCGCACAAGGTACTGTCAATAGAGCGAACTTTGATTCAATAATATGGAGCCAAGCATCGGCATCCAAGGGCTATTCAGCTTTACTGAAGAAAGGAGGCTGTGTACTGATGAAATCCTGGTAACTAGCCACGGGAGGATTGTGATCATCCCGACCTCCTCGGAACTGTTGACGTTGCTGGTTTTGCTGCGCTTGAACCAGCAAGTTAAGCAACTCAGTTTGCCGAGCCATAACTTCGGCAAGGTTAGGAGGTGGCGGTGGCGGTTGTTGAGAACCGCTAGCCTGATCTGCCCGGAAACCTTCCGGGGTTCCGCGCGTGGCTCCAACCATCTGAAACAAAGGAGATGTCCATCATTAACCATATAGCCTTACTCCCAATTTCAGAAGATATATGACTTAGATAAACAATGCACATACTCCATTCAATCATCTCATTTCAGAATCATAAGGATAATGAATAGGATGATAAAATAGGAAACTTATATTACAACACTTATT
The DNA here is from genome assembly GCF_002211085.1 of Panicum hallii. Classification (NCBI taxonomy): domain Eukaryota; kingdom Viridiplantae; phylum Streptophyta; class Magnoliopsida; order Poales; family Poaceae; genus Panicum; species Panicum hallii. Next base: position 28,393,248 of record NC_038044.1, on the reverse strand, counting down.
CTAATGATTGTTCACATCACACATCCGAAAGTTCACTACGTAGGCCATCTAAATTACAACAAATGGCACGAGGTCTAGATAAGTCTCATACTACTTAAGTCATTACACTCCCCTAGGTTACACCTAATGATCGACAATCTGCTAAACTAAAAATCATCAAAATTGCCTATCGACGACTGACTGCCAGAGAGAGAGTGATAGGGACTAAGAACAGGATCCCCATGCTCAGAGTCAATATCTGAAACACCCTCAATCTCTTCTGGATCTTCTTCTTCTTCTTCAGGCATTATGGGTATAGCGGGAAATATCGGTTGCTGCTGCAGTTCCTCAATGTGAGCCTGGGCATCATCAGCTTCAAGTATCAGATCATGAATTTGCGCTTGTAGGAACTCAATAACAGTGTCGCGCTGAGTGATAATATGATCACTCTCATTGATCTGATCTTCACGATGGAGGATTGTCTCATCCCTTGCTGCAATGATTTCATCCTTTTGAGTCACCAAGGCTTGTAATTCTTCTATTTGGGTTACTTGATGGTCAGCATTTCGATAGTGACTTTGAGCCACTCCAGTTAACTGACTCACACCATGACGCAGTAGCATCTGGTAATGATGTTGCACATCCATAAACCTGGTAATGATACGGACGGTTTCTTCAGCCAGATCTCCTAGCATATAACCAAGATGCTCTGTCCGAAAATTCCATTCCGAATTATCAGGGTCAATGGTAGGAAATAAACCAATAGGATATGCGGCAACTTCCATCGGATGTTGATTGCAGAAAAGTTTGATAGCTTCTAAAGCAGCAGTTTCAAGGGTATCAACCAGACGATATCCCACCACTTCCACTTCTATGGGATGCCAGGAGGAGCGGAAAGGGTGTTGAGGAATTATCATCTTAACCCGGCATCGAGGAACTCCTTCTTCACGATATTCTACCCCATCGTATTGAGGAGGCTCTGTATAATGAAACAGACTTAAGGATTCCCACAAGAGACGAGGAAACCCTTCCCAATGTAAAGCGTTGGTGTGGAAGTGCCCTTCCTGATCCCAAAAGGCATTGGAAGGAGCAGCCATCTGCGATAACATTGCAAATGGTAAGATATATTTACCCTGCGGAAAGCTCACAAGGTAAATGGGTTAAGAAAGTTGATTCTGATAACAGCAAAGGCTGGAAATCAGATGGATACTTAAGAGCTAAAGATTGTTATTTAACCAAACTAGGAAATACCAATATGTTACTTATTTCTTAGAAAGCATCAAAATTAAGCATTCGTTTTGTTGATTAGTGTGTTATGCATGCACGCACTACGCGATCTCACAACCAAAAATAACTGCCAAGTTATCTTGGTCTTACGTGGTTAGTTTCGGTGGCATAATACATACGTCTCTCCTTAATAACTAGTCGATAAGCCCTATCCGTCCTAGTTTCGTAATCGTGGTTAGTGTACCTGCAGAAAACCACAATGCATATATATATATATATATATATCCAATGAACCTTTCATGCCAGCATGTCATGAAAGCGTCCCCATTCATTACTGCTCACGATAGAATCAGCATCTGTACAATTACCGCCGTACAGACAACGTTAACATACGTCGCCGAAACAACATATTCACGGGGGGTACCGCAAAATGCGGGGGTATGAACAGCGATCGCCATACCCTGCGCCGAACCATCTACTCCCAAAGTAGTCAACCAAAGTTGGTACATTGGCAGCATCTCAAGTAAGCCACTGCTTGAGAAACAGCGTTCGGTTCGCATCACCGACAGGAAGGCCAAGCTCCCTCAGTTGGCTGAGGATCCTTACCTTCTTACCTCACGATCGAAGATGTCGTTACAGAAAGTAAGGTTGGGTTGTGCATAAATTTAAGTTTCAACAGAAAAGTAATGCTGGAAGTCAGAGTTATATATATATATGTTACAGCCACCTCTAATTCCCTTATAACATTACCCTAGGGCTTTACGTACTATACATAAACCTTAACGAATCCAACTTACCTTTTGCAAAATACTTTGTTGGTCAAATTTCATACCGAAAGTATTTTTAAGGCATTTCATATCTCCAGTGTACACTTGTTAGCTCTGATACCAGCTGTGGCAGAACCAACCTGAATTACACCGGCTCAAGTACGCGAGTCCTCTCTTGAGGGTTACCTCGTACTTCAAACGGTATAATCCTTTGGCCTGTCAGGTAACGTCCCGATAAACCACTGAACGCAGGATCCAACAAGGTACCTCACACGATGGTGAGTCCAGAGATATAAATGCCATTACATTTTACACCACAGGCAAATATATTACAAAAATATACAAAGCATCATTAACTCCCACTGAGAGGAGATTATTACAAAACAGGTTTAAGTCTTAAGATAAAGCAGCAGAGTTTGAAAAGCGTAAACATTGTACATGTCGTTAATACAGATATCATGCTAGCCCTGGCATGATATCATTCGGCGGAATCGGTGTTGGCCGGGGACGGATCCCACTCCATGGACCAACCATCAGGCAAGGGGTAGGGCCATGGTGTAATGAAAGCTGGCTCATCAGGGAGATTACCTGGATTAAATCAACAAAAGCAAGGCTGAGTATACTAATACTCAGCAAGACTTACCCGGAATTGGGTATACCTTAGCCCATAACTAGACTCATGAAGGCTTTTAGCTTTAGGTAGAGTTTTCAGCTGAAAAGCAACAAAGAGTAGATCCTTATTTTCAACTTTTAGCTTTCAGGTTCTAGTGAATTAACCATTCTAGGTAAGCATCTATAACTATTCAAACATGGTAGAATCCTTAATCAAACATCATCTTTGATAATCACAAAGTTGCTCTTGTTACTCTATGTGGCAAAGGGATTAAGCAGTCTCAATCTCTGCGAGAAACGGACGATTCCTGAATCGAATTTCAAACCTTGCAAGGGTAAACCTAACACACACGCTTGGAACACCAAAGGGTCGTTCCGAAGCAACCGTTTGCCTTTCATTCTGACTCGTGGATCAGTGCCACCACAAGCGACTGCAGGACCATACGCACTTCCAAAGTGCAGGATGTACGTCTGTAGCGCGACTACAAAACCCGTACTCCTGGTTGCCCAGCAACACGTATTCCTACACGTCGAACAAAGTAACCAAAAGAAGCAATACATGTGGTGGGGGGTATGTCCACTCCTCGGGCCGATCGGTTACTAGGCTTACCGCTTACCATATTTCACGGCATGTGGCTAGTACTTTCAAACGCTTAACCACCGCTACCACACACTGCGACCTTATCAAATTCCATACACAGACGGGTATCATCTCAATATGATACCTCACAAAATCCCGTCCGTCATCCTTATAATGATAACAGGAATGTAAACATCACAATTCCTATATCGCGCGAGTGACAGGAAATCACTCGACTTCTACCGGTCTTATAAGCATAGCAGCTAGTCGGACTCAAGTTCTAGTGTACAATACATTGGTTTCTGGAATTATGCAACTAAGGTTTTCAAACAACTCCTAAGAACTTAATGCATAAAGATATATATAAATAATATAGGTTGCAGTGTAATAAAGTAGGGGTTATGTCCGGGGCTTGCCTTCGCTAGTGGGGTTGGGGTTAGTCAAATTAATATCCTCCGAACCTTGGTTCGGGGCTTCAGAGAAATCCGCAACGAGAATCCCGGGGTCTTCAGAATAACCTCCTTCTTATTCCGGAATCAACTGGTAATCTCCGTCAGCGAGAGTGGTCGAGTCTATATGAGATGCAAAGTTACAAGTTATGGAATGTATATACTTTTATGTTATTTCACAATAAAGTTGCAATCCAAACAAAAGAACATTACATTTCGACAATTAACCTATCTACCCTGCACTGGGCAGTCATTTATCGAGTACTAACTAAACTAACTAGTCTCGTTAGGCAACAGGGTGGGTTACCCTAAACATCCGATTAACTACAATAGGTAGCATATCTGATTACTATAAGTAACACTAAATACACTTAGCAATCTCCATTTATTTTATTAGCTAAACATTGTAATTAACCTTAGGTTATTACTTAATTATGGCTAACTTTGGATTAATTAATCAAATCTTAAATTAAGACAAATAATTAATACTTATGAAAATTACCATAAGTGGGTTTTATTGAAATTTTACTCTAAAAGGAACTAAGCCACAAAATTAAACAAGATTATAATTGAAAATTCAAGATATAATTATAACTGAAGTTTTATACTAAAACTAGGGTTCAAAATTTAAGGACATTATAAATTACTCAAGACTAATATTCCAGAAAAGTTTCATAATTTTTCATGCATAATAATTATTATTTATGAATTACCTTTGAATTTAAGCTTGAAACTTATAACTCAAGTTATATTAGGTTTCTGATTCTAAAATTTTTATCTTAGATTACTCCTGTTGTAACAAGCCTAAGATAAATTTTTCAGCCCTAAACATGAAGGAATACATTTGGAATTAAATTAAATAACTTTTATCAACATATAACAAAAAGTACTCGAAATCTAAGCAAATGAACAGTAAAGTACTCGAACTTTTTACACAGAGCTATGCATAACACATATAATCTAGGTTTCAAATTTCAACTATAACACATGCTTACAACATGAGATACAATTAAAACACTTTTTTTCTAATATTTAATATACATCAGAAAATATACACCTACAGCTCAAACTTCCTTAATAAAAGTAGTCGAATTTCACTTAAGGATTCTAACAAAATTTAGTTTGCATTTTTATGACTTTTCCTCGAATTGATATGGAATTTCAAAGTTGGCAGCTTAAATTACACAAGAGGTCCTTCGGTTACTATTTCCCTGAGTCTATTTCTTTGCACAAAACCCCCTAAATTTCTATTTCTTCTAACCCGCAGTCCTTCCCCCAATTCCCCCCCGGTCAAGGTAGAAGCCCGGTGTTGACCGGCTTGCTTCGGCGACGGCGAGCGCCGGTGGTGAGGGCAGAGGGGCGGGGAAGCAACTAGGGTCCCTTGCGCACCTGTGCAAGCTCGGAATTGAAGGGAGATGGCTTGGGGCGGTGGCGCGACGGAGGCTTGCGGCCGGCGGCGAGGTGGAGCGTTGGGGGCGGTACTCCAATGCCCTTGGACGATGGTAGATCGGTCGGAAAGCTGCCTAGGAATGTGGTGGAGCTCAAGCCGGGGTCAATTTGAGCTAGGAAAGGCCGGAAGAGGGAGCTCCACGGTGGACAGACACGGCGGCGACGAGAAAGCTCGGGGAGCTCATCGGGAAGCCAATGTAAGGCCTTAGGAACCCAATTGATAGGTCGGGAGCGTCGTAGGGGTGATGTGGTGCAGGCTGGAGCACGGTGGTGGCGTGAAACGGCTTGGGATGGGCTGCCCACGGCGGTGCCGAGCGCGGCCGGAGTTGGGAGAGAAGAGCAACGCGGGATGTGGGTTGCGGCTTAGGAATGGTAAGGGAAAAAGAGTGCAAATGAACTCTCTACGCTCTCCTGGTCACGTTGAGTAGAAGAAAGGGAACAGAGGGATAAGCGCGGGACGTGAAACGGCGGCGACGACGTGGCGGCCGGCGAACCGCTCGGGTCATCGTGGCACGCGCGCGCGAGGCCAAGAAGGGAGGGAAACAGCGGCGGGGGAAGCAAGGGGCGACGCGTGGGCATGTGTAGCAGCTGGAGGTGGAGCTCGGGGTCCTGTGCCGGCGGTCAGCGGCGGAGGCAGAGCGGAGCAGAGGGGGAAGCGGTGGTGCCAGAGGAAGATGAAGCAGGTAGGAGTCAGAAGGACTTGTTCGTGATTTCCAAAAAATTTAGGGACCCCTCTGTGATCTAAAATTTCTCACTGCTACAAAGGTCAAATGAGAAAATGTTCAACATGAAAGTTGTAGAGTTTTTCAAACTCTACAACATTGCTATAGGGCTTGGGTTCAGAAAATCAAGGTTTACAACTATTTGGATTACATTTTGAAACAAGATGGAATTTAAGTTAAATTTATCTTTGCCCACCTATATTTGATCAAATTTTGGGCATGTTTATAAATTTTCTGACCTGTCATGATTACTTGTATTTTTACACATTAACCCTTAAGTAAATTTGAATTTGACCTTTATATTCCAACCATTTCATATGTAGCCCTTATATTTGCGTTAATTACACATAAGCCCTTAGTTTCATACAAAGTCTATTTCTTTTAGGTCTTAACCTAATATTTGTACTTTTCTTTTCTATAGTCATTTGAATTTGACATTTAAGAGCATTTTCCACACACTTGCACATATGAACTTATAAAATCTATAATTTACAATACACCCCTAGTTCTCTATACAAACCTTAATATACATACAACATACTAGTAACTAGTGTCTATATTCTAATTACAGGAATGTTACACGGACAGCCATCAAGTCGCCGGCACTAGTCGATTTTATGGCGGAGTGGCAAGAAAACCAAGTGGAAGCCCAAATCAACCAGCCAAAGCATTCGGTCATGTACTTTGACGGCTCAGCCAAGCTCAGTGGCGGTGGTGCGAGAGTACTTTTCATCAGCTCAAGAGGAGAACAGCTCAAGTACGTGTTCCAAATACTATTCAAGGTCTCTATCAACGAAGCTGAGTACGAGGCATTATTGCACGGGCTACGCCTGGCAGTCTCTCTGGGCATCAAGCGACTACTCATCTACGGTGACTCCTTACTGGTGGTTCAACAAGTCAACAAGGAGTGGGACATCAACAAGGACATCATGGACGCGTACGTTATGGAAATACGCAAGCTAGAGAACAAGTTCTCGGGGTTGGAAATTCACCATGTGATTCGCGACAACAATGTGGGCACAGATGTGCTCTCCAAACTGTGTTCTGATCGAGCTAATGTCCCACTGGGAGTTTTTATTCACGAGTTGCATCACCCTTCCATCAAGGCACCAGACTCAAGTTCCATCACTCAGGATCCAAAGGAACCTGACCAAGAGGCCTTGATGATCGAGGTCGACTGGAGGGTGGTCTTCATCGACTACATCTAGGAGCACAACTACCCCCTGGCGTCGACCCAAAAAGCGCCGAAGCTACTCGCATCCTAAGGCGCAGTAAAGGGTATGTTCTAGTTGGGGGTAACCTGTACAAGCGTGGATTAGCATCAGGCATACTCATGAAGTGTGTCAGCACGGAGGAGGGCAAAGAGATACACCAAGAGATTCATGAAGGCGTGTGCGGGAACCACTCATCTTCTCGCACACTAGTCGGCAAGGCATTTCGATCTGGTTTCTACTGGCCGACTGCTTTGGCAGATGCCGAAGCACTCGTTCGCTGGTGTACCAACTACCAGTTCTTTGGCAAACAGCCCCACGTCCCAGCTCATAACTTCATCACCATACCACAATCATGGCCGTTTGCATGCTGGGGCCTGGACATGATTGGGCCCTTAACAATTGCGCCAGGAGGTTTCACACACGTGTTGGTGGCCATCGACAAGTTTACTATATGGATCGAGTACAAGCCAATCGCAACGCTCTCTGCGGATCGAGTGGTTACTTTCATCTGCGACATCTTACATCGTTTTGGCTTCCCCAATACTATTATTACAAATCTGGGATCCAATTTCCACTCGCATCAGTTCTGGGATTTTCGTGAACGCAATTCCATTGAAGTCAAATATGTTTCAGTGGCTCACCCGCGGGCCAACGGCCAGGTTGAGCGCGCCAACGTCTGATTATTGATGGATTGAAGAAAAGATTTGTCACACCCGATTTATAAGAACATAAATCGAGCAATCATATATGCGCCAGGATCAAGTCACGCATATATACAACAGATTATCAAGATATCACAATACATGTCACAATTAAAAGCGTATAAATTATAAAATGAATGTCTTTATTACAACTGAATCAAGGATCAGTTCAAGGAATGCGGAAGCGTAAAATAAATACATGAAAAGTAGGGCGCCACAGGGACGTCGACTGGGAGACAAACGCCTGGAAGTCGTCGAAGCCACTGACGTAGTCCTCCACGTTGCCGGGCACTGTGCAGCAGTCGAAGATATCCAAAGTAGAACATAAGAGTAGAGGGGCAAGTGTGAGTACAAACCCGTACTCAACAAGTATAACACAAACTATGAGGCTCTAGGCTGGCTGACTCACTGCATTAGCTTTTAGTCTTGGCAAAATTTTATTAAAGCTAATTACTACAAGTGGATGAATTACCATGAACCCAAATTGCATAAGAAATTAATCAGTATTAATTAAGAACTACTGAGAACCGACCAAACCAAACCACCCAGGGAATCTTCCTAATCAAAGGTTGATAACCCCACTAATCAAAAGGAGGATCTGGGCTGCTCATGACTGTGAGCACAGCTGATATATCAGGTTTACACTCTCGAGAGGTTGCACAACTTTACCCACAAGTCGTGAGTTACGCTAGTGGTTCATCACACTTCCTTAGGTGAGATGGCTAGCAAGCACACTACGAGACCGTTACAAAGCATCACGTTGGTAAGGTGTAACCGCTAAGGATTCTGGATCAGCGACGATGGGGCCCACCTCCGAGGGTACAAGACACACAGCACAGACCAAGCCGGAGGAGCAGGGACCATTGAAGCTTACCACCCCTCTTGCCCATGCAGGTAAGTTACTCCCGAACCAACACGACCTAATTAGTAAGTCAAGACCATCCCATTCCAGTCTTGTGGTTGCGCGGTTGTCCCAGGTTGTCGCTCTATGAACCGGTCCTTATGGAGAGTGGCCAACCAAGCACTAAGCACCGTGCTGGCCCCCTAAACCAAGTTTCTAACAGAAACATCTTTTAAGGAGACGTGAACCACTCAAGCACACAGCACAGAGGGCCACTCTCAGGATTAAGTTGCATATAACCATTAATCAAATCAATTTAAAAGGACCATAATATGTGAGAGTGCAGCACCTAGCACAACTAACCAAAATGCAACCCAAGGTATAATGTACGGGATAAAAGTGGCTAGGAAATCCTTATAGGCATACAATATTAAAATGCAGTATGAAATTGTATTAAAAAGTGATAGGTGGTTCATGTTATACTTGCCTTCCTCATACTCTCCCGGCTGCTGCTCGAACTGCTCAGAAGATGGCTGCTCCTGGTACTCGTCCAAAGGCTCCGCGTCTACTCACGATCATCAAACATAGCCCATACATACACACATGCACAAACAATAGCAAACTATAAGAAACAGTACAACATTACATAGAAACAGCACACAAAACTATTCTAAAGCTATTCTACACGTTAGAACGATCGCGTGGATATAAAGAACACCTAAAACGGAGCTAAGACGCGAATTCTAGGGCTAAAACAAGATCCAGGGACCTATTTGCGAGAAAAACAGAACTTCCAGGGGGTTCTGGACAAAAACCAGGGACCTAAACATAATTAAAGCATAGACTCAGGGGCTAGCATGTGAAAACACGTGGCATGGATGGCGGGCACTAAAATCTGAAAGCGCAGGGGTCTAAACGAATAAAACTGGACTTAACTGCAAATACTATTGAACTACACGGGAGCGCGGGTTGATTCCAGGAAAACCCGAGGGCTCTTTAGCAAAAGAAGCGGGCTGAAGCGGTATCTTCTGTTCTGGGCCCTTGGATCGCCATCTAACGGCTCGGATTAGATCTATTACGCGAAGGGGTATCTACGCGTATCGGCCGTCGGATCTCGATCCGACGCTCCGGACCCTCCCTTAGCTCGGATCTAATACGGGGCGCTGGATCAATGACGGACGGCTCCGATTTAAAACAAGGACGAACTGGTACGCGCTGCTTGGATCCCTTGGATCTCGATCGCACGGATCAGATCTATCCCGGCTCGATATAATCGTGGGCGCTGGCTCCAGATCGGACGGCTGGGATCTCTTGGGCGCTCGGGGCGGAATCGTGGCGGCGCAGTGGCGGCGCTGTCCTCGGGTCAAGTGGCAGCACGGCAGCGCTAGGGCACAGGAGGAAGCTGGGGAAGGTGGTGGCAGCTGAGGGGAGCACGAGCGAACGGCCGGGTTAAGAAAAGGTGGGGCGGCCTCGGCGTGCAGATCGATCGCGCAACGGCCTCCGCTCCTCCCGCGGACTTGATGCGGGTGGATCTAATCCAATCGCGGCGGCCTTCTAGAAGGAAAGGAGGCTCGGGTGCTGGCCAGGGCGCGGGCTCGGGTACGGCGCAAGGGCTCGGGGCTCGGAGGGGTTCCTTTTGTAGGGCGGTGGCCACATTGGCGTGCGGGTCGGGCGGACGCGGGGCGGGCGGCGCCTGGCCGGAGATCTCGGGCCGTTGCGCCGGGGAAGAAGAGGGGAAGGGAGAGGACAGTGCTGATGCGCGGGCCCGGGCTGGCAGCGAGAGGAAAGGGACGAGCGGGCGCTCGGGCTGGGGAAAGAGAAATGGGCCGGCTTGGCCCATGCGGGGGAGAAGGAGAGGGAAAGGAGCCCGAGAGGGAGAGGGAGTTGGGCTGCTGGGCTCTATTTCCTTTACTTCTTCTTTTCTTTTCCTTTTCTATACTCTAAGTATTCAAACAAATCCAATTGAATTCAAAATACAATTTGAATTCAAACCTATAAACTCAACACAAATAAAACAATGCTGCGGCATGAATGCACAAACACTTTAATCCTATGAGAAATTTTATTTTCTCGTGTTATAAAATTACTTTAAATGCGAGATAAATTAGGGAAAACCCTGGAAAATTTATTTAAACCCAAATAAATTCATTAAAATTTAAGGAAATTACCTTAGGGTGTTACAAGATTCTATGACAAGAACAACAAAAAGGATGGCAAGTGGATCGATGTGATCTCATCAGTAGTCTAGGGGCTTGGAACACAACCAAGCAAAGCCACAGGTCAGCCACCTTTCTTTCTCGTATATGGGTCTGAAGCTATATTATCAGCTGATGTGATGTGGAAGTTTCCATGACTAGAGATGTTTGAAGAAGGCGAGGCTGACACCACAAGACATCTCGAGCTTGACTCAACTGAGGAAATCAGATGCAACATCTTATTCTAGTCGGCCCGCTACTTACAAGGAGTTTATAGTTACCATGACAAGAATGTTCAACGACGCTCTTGCAATGTTGGAGATATGGTTCTTCGACGAATCTAGGATGATACCGGGCTACACAAGCTTAACTCACGATGGGAAGGGTCTTTCATTGTACAGAAGGTTACAGGCCCTGGATCTTATCGCTTACAGTATCGTCGTGATAGTCCCTGGATCAAGCGCTATCACATACAGAACTCATCTCGGGCATAATATCACAGTCATACTCATTAAGAGGTCAATCACGGGTTTAATTATTACATAAATCCAGAGGATCTGTAGTACGGAATTTATTACAAGCCTCTCGGCTAAATCGAACAAGCAGAAGGCGCATAGCGGTAGCTAGGTCTTCGGCCGTCCTCCATCTTCGGGAACCACCTCCACAGGCGACTTAAGCGTAGCTCGGGCCTCAGTCGTACCAGCCATCATCGTTGGGGTCGAATTCCGGATCGGATCCTGCATCGTACCAGGCTATCCCCAGGGAATGGGATAGGTTCACGTCACCATCTGTATGCAAGCTTTATGTGGTCTATACTACGGATATAACAGAGTTCAAGCGGTAAAGCAGGGGTTTTCCTATGCATGCAATATATGTATATATAAGATTACACATCTCCTTTCATTCTTGACTCGGGCCCTTCCGGCACTCCGGACTCCCGGTCACACACACCTTCCAAAGCCACCAATTCGATACGAGGACTCCCTCTCCTCGCATCTCAACTGCCCCCTGGCAGGACAATATTCTAGAGGGAGGTAGAAATCATGAGTAACACTAACTAATAAGAGCAACAGAGGAGTAGGGATGTCCATAACCGAGGACGCGGCTATACGTATAGTTTTCACCCTGCAGGGGTTGTACACCTGGACCCACTCGAATCGACACTAGCCGGAGATCAGCCGACTAGTATACGAAACACCGGTCTACTGAAACGGAGATAGGAGCCACGGCACCATCCGGCTCTCCCGGGTCTTGGGCGCATCCTCCCGCGAGAGGTCGCCCCGGGACTGTGAAGCCTCCCATGCGTCTCGGGGAACGTGAGGTCAGCACCCCCTTCCCCCGCATCGATACTCGATCCTCCTACCGGCTTGGTACCGCGCTTGCTAATTCCGGACCGGGCCCACCCTCATAATGGGTAAGTGGTGTGCACGCTTAACAAATTCCCACAAGTCATGGTTACTCTCACCCGGTCCTTATCTGCCGGAGCGGGCCTCTTCGTCAAATGCGTATCCACCACGGTGGTCCGCAACTGCACCCTTAACGGGTGCCCCAAACACCTCAAACGCGTAACCGAAACTATACCTGCCACAGGTACTTCGTAGGGTGTGCCAAGATACACACCCCAAGCCCTCGATCCACGATCGAGTTAGGTTGCCCACTCCCGGCTAAACCCTAATCACCAACTCCTGAAGAGAACCACTTCACACACGCCAAGACTATCCATCCATATCCCACACATACACATTCAAGGATTTACAAGGCATTTCATATAATAAACAAATAAGATAGGTTGACAAGAAGTATGGTTCGTAAAGAGGCCATGCAGGTTTATCTCGATATACATATATACCCATACAGCAATAGCATATCTACAAGCAAATGCCTAATAGGGATTCAAATCGTAGATGGGCGTGAACCTGGCGTCTCCTCGAAGTCCTCCTGAGCCTCCGGGTAGTCCTGGTCGTCGGTCAGCTCCTCGCGGACGGGTCCTATACGTAAATACGAGTAAGAGTAGGGACCAAAGTGCAAAAGTGCACAAAAGGTTGCAAATAAGATCCAAATCACCACAATACCTATTCTAACAGGTGGTTCATGATTTTAGAAGAATTATGAAACTGGTTTCATAATTTTCGGAGGTCCGGATAATTTATTATGAATTTTCTAAGGAAAAACCTATTTCTGAAATTAATAAAAGAGTTTTAGAAAAGAAGGCCTGAAAATAGGGACACGTGGCAGCACCAGGGCATGCCACGTGGCATGCTGACGTCAGCATGACATCATCAGAGGGGGGTCCTGGATGATGACGTCAGCAGTGGGCCCTGCTGACGTCAGCGTTGACCGGTCAACGTTGACCGGTCAACGGTCAACGGCCAAGGCGGGTCAGCGGTCAAGGGGCCCCACTGGTCAGCCTCGGCACGAGGCTGACAGGTGGGTCCCACGGGTCAGGCCGGGTAAGGTAAAAAGGAAAAAGGTTCGGTTTTTCTATTGGGCTCAAAAGGAGGTTGGGCCGGCTCGAGGCCCAGCTAAGCTCGGCTAGGCTCGCGGTGCAGCTCGGCCTGCAGCTCAGCAGGCCGGCTCGGGCAGGGGCTGGCTGGGCGCTCCATGGGCTGGCTCGGCTTGGCTCCTACGCGGGCCGGCTCTCCTCCTCCGTGGGTTGGACCTTCTTCCTTCTCCTCCTCGCTGGGCTGCCCCTTCGCCTTCCCCTCCTCGCGGCCCGGCAGCTTCTGTCTCCGTCTTCGCTGACAGGGTGGCCCCACTTGTCGGCCTCTGCGGGATCCGGTGTGGCGGGTCCGAATCCGGTGCGGTGAAAGAGTGTGTGTGTGTACTTGTGGCGCCGAGGGCGTGTGCGGGTGTGAGCGCCCGAAGGGTGCTCGGGAGAATGCCTCAACGGCATGGCCGCGACGCGAACGCGATGTCGCGGTCGCGTCGCGGGGGTGGGCGCGCACGGCGAGGCCGTGGCGCAGGCGTGGCGAGGGTGGATGCGGCTTGGTTTTGCGGCGTGGGTGCGCACGCACACGCGCGGAGCCTGGCTGCCCAGGGCCGCGGCGTGGCCGTGCCGTGCGCGGGGCACCGGCATCCCGGGCCCGCGGCACGACGCGGCGGCGGTAGGGCGACGGCGGTTGCGGGGTGCAAAGCGGCGCGTCGGGCTCCTGCAAGAACAGACGGCACGGCGGCCGGAGGGAAGGGAGGTCCTACGGGTTTCTACCGAGGGTTCATCGGCGGCCCAAGGCTCACGCCGGCAACAGGGGAAAAGAAAAGGGCGGCGGCAGCAGTGCTCACCAGCGGGGCTGGAGCAGCGGTGAGGCGAGGCCGGTGGGTCGGGGCCGTGCAGGAAGAGCCGCGGCGTTGATGTCGTCGTACGGGTCGCCGGCCTGGTGGAGCTCCGGCGGTGGCGTTGTCTTTCTCCTCCTCGCGCAGCTCCTGCTCCTCCTCGCGCTCTCCCCCCTTGCGCTGCTCCTCCTCCTCTCGCTCTTCTCTCTCGGGTGCGACAGCAGAACGGGGAGAAATGGCGTAGGCGGCTAGGGTTTCGGGGTGGCGGCCGAGGGGTTTTATGGGCGGCTCTAGGGTTTGCGGCGCGGGCCCGGACACCGAGGGCGGCGATGCCCGGCGTCCGTGCCACGGCCACGCGGCGGGCATCGGGCGGCTGTAGCGCGGGTTAGGGCTCGACAGCGCGGGCGGCCGAGGCGGGCGAAAAGAGGAGCGCGCGCGGGCGGTTACGGCGAGCTGTCGTGGAGCGGGGACAAGGGCGCGCGGTTGGCAGGTGACGCAAGGAGCGGGGCCGCGGCGAGGGAAAAGGAGGCGGGCGGTTGAAGACTTCTGTCGCGGAGCGGCGACGCGGCAGAGGCGAGCGGGAGCCGGGAGAGGGAGCGGGGTCGCGGGCGTCGGGAGGAAGGGGAAAGCTGACGGGTGGGGTCCGCCCGTCAGCTGCCCCGGGTGAAGGAGAACGTGGCGTCGGGAAGGGTCGCGACGGTGGGCTGGGCCAGGCGTTGGGCCGGTTCACGCGCGGGGGAAAGAAGAGAAAGAAGGGAGAGGAAGGGATCAGCTGGGCCTGGGCTGGTGGCCCACCAGGGGTGTTAGTGATTAGCATTTAGATTTGAATTTGAATGGCCCTTTCAAATTCAAATCTCACACAAATGAATCAAACAAATTCGAGGATCCAATTCAAATAAGATGCAATAACCCTTCAAACCAAGACCATTCACAAAATTTTTTGAAATCCACAATTTTGTTAAACAAACCTTATAATTACTAACATGGAATGTTACAGTTCCTTTCTTGGAATATCGAGCATCTATGCCATTTTCATCCTTGATCAACTGGGACATCTTCTATTGGTGACTGAAGATTAGTACTTCCAGTACAACTCCATTTTACCAGTTTACTACTGATATTACACGCAAGTTTGCTGAAGGGGGCTCGCTCCCATACTTCCAGTAACTAATTACTAGTTTCCGACTAGTATCTTGGGTTACTGAAGGGGCCATGCGCTCATACTTCCAGTACAACTCTGTTTTACTAGTTTACGACTGGTATTACGTGCATGTTTGTTGAAGGGGCCTCGCTCCCATACTTCCAGTAATCACTTACTATTTTCCGACTAGTATCTTGTGTTACTGAAGGGGCCTTGCGCTCAACTTCCAATAATACTCAGTTTTACTGGTTTACGACTGGTATTACGCGCAAGTTTGTTGAAGGGGCCTCGATCCTTATTTCCAGTAACATATTACTAGTTTTTGACTTGTAAACTATGTTATTGAAGGGGTCTCGCTCCCATGGCAAGGGGTTTACTAGTTTACGACTAGTTCTACACCCGTTTGACTACTTCGACTACTCGTCTTGACTACAACCGTAGTCAGGATCGACTCCAACTAGATGGCTTCATTGACTATTTAAGATTTAGCGGCTACTTGCCCGATGCCTAGGCTCGGGGGCTGACGCCACAAATTGCTACGTGTACTCTATGCTTCTCATCTAGCTCCCTGGCTCGGGGGCTCGATAGGACAAGGTACTCAGCGTGCTTCAAGGGACAGCTCTCATGTTTAAACGATGGATGTTGTAAAACTGCTCGACCATACCTGATCCAAGAGGCTTTTTAAGATTTATCTTGGGCAGATGTTTGTTAATCATTATTTCTGGGATTTTATTCCGAAATAAGGGGTTTTTTCAGATTATTACCCAGAGGTCTTATTCAGTCATTGACTCAGGGAACAAAGATTGATTTGAGAGGTAATTTCAGGCATTTGTTGGACAAGTTATTTGTTTAACTATTTTTTAGGAAAATCATCCCGAAACAAGAGGTTTTCAAATTTAATGAACCAATTTGCCCATCATCACCATCAAATCTTTACCGTCATACATTGCATGCCACGATTCTTTGGATCCTTTATTCTAAACCTTGGGGATATGGATTCAAGACTCGGGGGCTACGGGACACGTGTCATCAGCGACTTATTTTTCAAATTTCCTGAAAGATAAGAATAGAAGACTCAAGATTGAAGTGACCCTTAGCCTGATTCTACTAGTCAACCTATGGCTCGGGGGCTACTCCATATGGAGTGCGAGTTCAATCGTACCCCATATAAAAGAAGATTTGACAAACTACTCAGGGCATGAGCACATCACAGCCTCGATACAGCAAAGGAAGTACTTGGAAGACACCTTCAGGATCAAGTTCGGGAAGACTCGAAGACATCTTCAGAAGTATTCAGACGTCTACGGTACTCGACTACGAAGAGCTCGGGGGCTTATCAGACCCGGGCACACAGGACTGTGCACGTGGCGTACTTCTCCTAGGATAAGGGATGGGATATGGCCCACGCCCTACATCTGTTGTAACTACTCGTAGTGTAGTAGGACTACTCCTACAGTAGTGAAACTAGTCAGACACGGTAGGAAACTACCCGAGAAGTACTCGGGTAGGACTCCTGGGCTTGTACCCGACTAGGACTTCCATGTAAACCTGTCCACCCCAGACTATATAAAGGCAGACAGGGACCCCCTAAGGGACAATCACCATCAAAGGCAATACAAACCACACAGGACATAGGGTATTACGCTCTCGATGGCCCCAAACCTGTCTAAATCTTGTGTTTCTTGCACCTTCAAGTTCCTGATCTCGGCGACACCCTACCTACAAACTCACCACCTCGGGGTATCCCTCGGTGGGCATGGCGGTAAAACAGCAACAGCAGCGTGTCTGAGTTGGAGGCGATGCAGTCCTAGAGGGAAGAGGAGCTCAAGATCACGAAGGTGGCCGCGACTAGTGAATGGTTGCTTCTCTGCATCCCTTTGACCCTATTTTCACATTTTGTGGCCTCTGACCCTTGCTTTGTTCATGTTTAGAGCTAGGAACGAGGAATGGACTCTTGAAGACCGAACAGTAGAGGTCGGAAGATGCTCGCCGTGCCGTTGAGACTGAGCTGGCCACCACCAAGGAATTGATGGCACGGAACGCGCCGGCGTTGGCAAATTCTTTGGAGAGGAGCAGGGTCCTTGAAGAGGAGCTCAGCCAGATCCGGGGCGCAGCACGGTCCATGGCCACCGAGGTGCTCAGGCCTCGCCTGGGGTCGAGCGTGCTCGTCACTGACCTCTCAGAGATCCCGGGCGAGGTGGCGGGGCTCATCACCGACGGAGTCTTCCACGGCGCCTCGGGGGTGTTGATGTCAGTTGCGTCGTATCACCAGACCCTCAACTTTGAAGCGGTCAGGAGAGGTTACGCCGTCGGGTGGCCCGCCGACCAGCTCCGCGAACTTGGTCAGAGCCTAGTGCCAGTCGCGATGGTGATTGAGGAGGCGACCACCGTCGAATGGGTGAAGAAGGCCTGTTGCACAGAGAGGGAAGCAACTCTGGCTAGAGGTAGCATCCAATCTACAGAAGCTGAGTCGAGTGCCGTCCCAACCAGGCCGGCTCCCGATCATGGAAATCCTCCGATCAACCCTGCAATGCGGCTCCGTCCATCAACATCATCGGCCAACGCGGACAAGGGGTCGCAGTAGAAAGATTTGTAGTGTAGTTAGCTTTCATTTCTAGAGTAGTTTGTGTGGAGGTCTTGAAGGGCCACCCGAGCGAACGATCCAAGTGCTTGTAATCATTTTTGTTTTATGTTTTTTGGGAAGTTGGTCCCACCCGTATCCCTTTGTTTCCTGAGGTGATTTTTGCCTTCGCACTTTTCCTTTCGAACCTGCTCGTTAACCGTAGGCTGCAGCGTGTAGCTGGGGGCTAGCCCGAGCTGCGTCAGTTGCTAGTTCAACGTAGGTTGTGATGAGGGTTCGGTAGGTCGAGTGGCCCAACAAAAATCACTTAGGTTGCGCACGGGGAACGGGTCGCACTTTTGCTCGGTTGAAAAATGTTGCCTTTTTGTGCGTGATTTGCAAAAGGAAAGAGGGGGTAGTAGTGCGCATGGCTGTGTACCCCCATGGGGCCCTCGAGCGACCCGGGCCGAGAATGCTCAGGCCAGGGCACTGTAGGAGTCATCGTTTAAAGGAGAGCACGTGAAAGTCTGAATTTAGGGGAAGAAATGACATAATTGCTCAATGCTCCAAGTGTTGGTGAGGATGTTGCCATTGCTGTCCTTTAGTCGATAGGTTCCTGGCCGGACCACCTCCACGATCGTGTATGGTCCTTCCCAGGGCGGAGTGAGCCGGTGCTTATCCTTGGTCGACTGCACCATTCGCAGCACCAAGTCACCGACTTCAAGGGTTCTTCCCCAGATCTTCCTCTTGTTGTACTTGGAAAGAGTTTGCTGGTAGCGAGTAGAGAGGATCAAGGCTCACCGGCAGGAATGGGGTGAACCTAGTGGACCGATTGGAAGTTGTCCTTAGGCTCTAGACGATGGTTGGGAGCTCCTGGACCCACGGCCCAACAAACTTGTTGAGTTGGTCGAAGATACGAGGCTTTAGTCCTTGGAGGACCATGCCATTTGCCCTCTCCACCTGCCCATTGGTGCGAGGGTGTCCGACCGAGGCCCAGTCGATCCTGATCCCATATCCGTCGGCAAGCTCCAAGAAATTCTTGCCTGTGAAGTTGGTCCTGTTGTCTGTGATGATGGTGTTTTCCAAACCAAATCGGTAGACGATGTCCAGGAAGAACTTGACGGACTCTTGGGAGTTGGTTTTGGTGATGGGTTTTGCCATAATCCACTTGGTGAACTTGTCCACCGCGACGAGCAAGTGAGTGAAACCACCAGGGGCCTTCCTAAGAGGCCCAACCATATCGAGACCCCAGACCACAAACGGCCAGGTTAAGGGGGCGGTCTGAAGTGCTGGCAAGTGGGTCTACAGAGCGTAGAAATAACACCCCTTGCATGTGTGGATGACCTCCTCCACGTCGCTTAGTGCTGTCGGCCAGTAGAATTCTTAGCAAAAGGCCTTGCCGACTAGCGACCGCGGGGTTTCCATAGATGCTAGAATGGATCTCTAGGAGGAGTTCCTTGCCTTGATGGGTCGGAATGCATTTCATCAGCATTCCCACCGCCGATGGGCTGCGCATGTAAAGCTCGCCATTGACGGCGACGTACGTCTTGGCGCGTTGGGCGATCCTTCGCGCCTCAGTTCGGTCGGTCGAGTGGATCTCATCAAGGAGGTAGGCCAGCAGGGGTGCCTCCAATTAGAGTTGATTGTCGGCGTAGTGGTCACTGAGGTTGCGGCCTCTATCGTGAGGCAGTTTGGGCCCCGGAGCCCTTGGTCGGGAGGCACCAGAGTGGGGCCCTCGAGTACCGGGTCGGATGGTCCCTGAGGCGGATCTGGCTTGACGCTGATCAAGGGTGCGTGGAGGTCGTTGACGAAGACCCTATCAGGAGCGGGATCCCGCTGGTCCGCCATCTTGGTGAGCGCATCGGCGTCGTTGTTCCCTCCAGGGGACGTGATGCAGCTCGATTCCTCGGAACTTGTCCTCCAACTTACGCACCTCCTGGCAGTATGCCTCCATGAGGGAGCTTTCGCAGTTGGACTCCTTCATGACCTGGTCCACCACCAGCTTAGAGTCACCGTAGGCATAGAGTCTTGTCGCTCCAAGCTCAATGGCGATGCGAAGGCCGTTGACAAGGCCCTCGTGTCCGGCGATGTTGTTCGAGGCTAGGAAGTGGAGGCGGATCGCGTAGCGGAGCCTGTTCCTCTCGGGTGAGATCAGCACTACGCGGGCCCCCGCGTCAGGTCCCATGACCGACCCATCGAAGTATAGGGTCCAAAATTCGTGCGTTATGTCTGTAGTCAGGGTTTGGACCTCCGTCCACTCGGCCACGAAGTCGGCCAAGGCCTGCAACTTGATGGCGGTGCGGGGGGCATACTATATGTCATAGCCCATGAGCTCGAGTGCCCATTTGGAGATCTGTCCTGTAGTGTCGCGGCTGTGAACGACCTCCCCTAGTGGGAATGAGGTGACGACGGTTCCTCGTTGTCGGTGAAATAGAGCTGCAGCTTCTTAGTTGCCATAAGCACGGCGTATAAGAGCTTCTGCACCTGCGGGTAGCGAGCCTTGGTCTCGGTGAGTACCTCATTGACAAAGTACACTGGTCATTGGACCTTCAGCGCACGGCCCAGCTTCTCCCTTTCAACCACAAGAGCGGCACTAACCACGTGGGTGGTCGCCGAGAGGTAAAGTAGGAGCGGTTCACGTTGCTCGCAATGAGAACTGGGGCCGAGGTCAACAACGCTTTAAGACTATCCAAGGCTTGTTGGGCCTCTTCCGTCCAGATGAATGTGTCTGACTTCTTGAGGAGTTTGTAGACGGGCATTCTCCACTCACCTAGTCGGGAGATGAACTGACTGAGGGTGACCAGATAGCTGGTGAGCCGTTGCACGCCTTTTGCATTGTGTATGGGGTCCATCCTAGCGATGGCCATGATTTTCTTAGGGTTGGCTTCGATGCCACGCTCGAACACTATGAATCCAAGCAGCTTCGCCTTTGTAACCCCGAAGGTGCATTTTTCAGGATTCAATTTGATGCTAAACCTTCGGTGGTTAGCAAATGTGGCGTCTAGTGTGGAAATCAGGTCTCCCGTGCGAGGCGCTTTCACCACTAGGGGTTCGTGGGTTTTGGTGGCTCAAGCTGGTCAGGCTGCCAGGGAGGGTTAATCTGATCGGGCTACGTAGGTGGCACAAGCGTTTTCCAAAACGAACAGCATAATGACATAGCAGTACGTGCCGAATAGGGTGATGAAAGAGGTCATGAGCTGGTCGGACTCTTTCATCGCGATTTGGTGATAGCCTGAGTAGGCATCCAGAAAAGAGAAGATCTCGCATCCTAACATGGAGTCGACTATCTGGTCTATGCACGGCAAACGAAAACGATCCCTAGAACACGCCTTGTGATGAAAACTGGGGGCCCGATCTTTCGATGAGATGGATAACTATCGATTTGCGGAATAAACCCTCATGATCCGACTACAAATGAACAAGTCGTGTGCGCCTAAGCAATCGCTGAACCAACTCCAAATGGTATTGACCCGCTGGACAGCAAGATCAACCCGACCACTAGGGCACCTGTCCTACAAGCAATCGAACAACAAGCAAGAATAAGTAGAACAAGCAATTCAATTGCAAATTTGGAGATAATAACTAATCTGAAATCACAAAGGTGGGGTTGTGAATCGAGTAGAACAGATGGTCTAGCCGACACACGCGTCTACAAGCAAGTAGCAATGGCTAAACTTTCGAATAAACAAGACCCAAGTGTTCTTGGCGGTTGCTAAGGGGTATAAGGACGTGGGAGGACAGCTACAGGGGTGCTGGTATCGTACTTTAACCCTAGGAGATGACCGTAATGAACTCAACTTGATACACGGCTCATTGGGCCAAAATAGGGTGACGCAGCACCATGATAGATTTTGAAGGCCGACTTGTTTTGATGATTCCCGTCGACTCCAAACGAATTTGGATGTGATACTGGTGCCATTGCAAAGTGCTCAGAATAAGCTTTCAAACGAGTATTTATACACCAAAATTGGATTCCATATGTGAGATATATGACTATTTTATTCCAGATGTGTCTGGCTGGCCGAACTGAGTCTGAACCGAATCAAAATCTTTCTATCTTTAAATTCCGATCTTGAATAAACTTGAGTCCGAACAGAACATCACTGCCACGTCCTCCACGTACTTGGGAGGACCTGAAATTGTTGGATATGTCGGTGTAGTCGTGCATCTATATGGGCGTAGTAGTTGTATCGATTATGATCATGTTCCCATCATTCTCCCTTTCTTGCTGCAAACCTACAAACCTTCCTCGGTTTGCTCAAGTGTGTAGAAGAAGTCTGCATCATTGGTACACGATGTAAAGTGAAGATTGTACGGCTTGGTTGCTGCTGATAGGGCTCCCTTTCTTGTGACAAATCCTGTGTCAGGTAAACAAAACTAGGGGAACTTGACAAGACATGTTTAGTGTTAGCACAATTCTCTACTAGAATATGTTCATGCACAACAACAGAATTACAAAGATCTGAGCAAATATAAATCCAATGCACCATGCATTCTCCATGCATATCATATTTTCCAATTGCATAGAATGAATAGCGATCAAAACATGGCAAGCTAGAATTCTGAAATAATTTCTTCTCTAAACAATTCAGATTGCATAGAACATCAAACTCAATGTAACCCAAAATATATAAAGAAGACAACAATTTCAATTCATCTTGTGCACATGCAATAGGAAGAAAAATCTTATCATCACATTTGTATTTTCCCAAAGCAAAAGTATCACAGTTATTCACTAGTGGTGACATAGGAATAAAAGAAACATCGGCACACAAGTCCTCTTTATCACAAGGAACAGCAAGTAATTCAACTTGCAACAAAGAAAATTCAGCAGGGGGATCCTCTATTTGTTGCTCCTTTTCAGCATGTCTAGTGGAGAAAATTTTATCATTATGGATCATATTGTTCTTGCAAGTACTCACAAATATTAAAACCTTATTTTCAGCATTACAAGCAAGATAAAATAATTGTCAGATGTGGTCATATGTTTCATTAATGAGCATGGTTCGAATTTCAGAATTGAGCCCTTTCATGAACCTACTCATAACATCTTCCATGCATTTATTCACGCCTCCAAACAAGACACAAATTTTAAAGTCATGGTAGTATTCTCTCACAGTCCTACTACCCTGTGATAATTTTTCTAACTTGGCAAGCAAATGATCAGCATAATATGCAGGAATATAAACATCTTTAAACAGAATTTTAAAGTCTGTCCATGACCGAGGAACTTTATTATGCCTACAAATATCATTCAACGCATATCTTGTTAAAGCATTAGAAGCAGCAGAAATCATTTGTTCCTCAGACAAATCATACTCATCGAATTCCATCTCTACCTTTAGTTCCCAATCAATGTATGCGCGAGGGTCAAAATTTCCCTCAAAAGATGGTATAGCAGAACTGACCACATCTAAAACATCATCATGCACCTCGAGTCGATGACTTCCCATCTGTTGTTGAATCGAGCATCTACGGTGAATGCTATTAGTTCCCATTTCCTTTTCCATGCCTAACATGGTTAGCAAACAACAAAAAAATTGCCAAGGAAAATGTGGTCTATAAACTGTTGAAATGTGGTGCAGTACACTACAATTCCTCTCAAACTCTTGCAATCAAGTTCTTACTTGTTCTTACCAAGCAAAACAGGAGGTAATCTGCAACAACAATGTCAACCAGCGAAGATTGGATGGAGCGATTGCCAGGAAACACAACTCGGTTGCAGTAGAATTCTATGGAGCTATAGGAAGGCTGCACTTTGTAGCAAGGATTAGCACAATCCATTCAGCAAATGCAAAATTGAATAATTGTTCAACATCGGCACCGTTTGGGGCATTCGGATTCCGACCCATCCATTCCATCCATCCAGCTCCAGCGGTCCAGACCCTTTTGATTTGAAACTGCGGCACGGACGCTGCTGTTTTCTTTTTTCGTTCAAAATTTTTTTTTGGTGCGGCTTTTGTTTTCAACTTTTCTTTTGCACCTTTTGCCTTTTTCTATCTTTTCTTTTACACCACGGGTGTCATGAAATTTGCACTATGCAAACAAGGAATATTTGGACGCAAGTGGCAGCATGCAAAGGAAACAAAAACCTTTCCTTTAGCGTGCAATAGCAGAGTGCAAAATCTCGCGGCTGATTCTGATGCGCTCGAAAGGAATATCAAGGCAAATTAGGATCCGTTGGAAAGGTCACGACCTAAGCTTTCCAAACTATATTTAACCTTTCCAAATAGACAATGTATGTGAAAGGGAAGGCTGAAATGCTTGGCACGCAAATACTGGAAACTGAAACAAAAATCAGAGTCCGGAAATGGCCAGCGGCTAAACTAACTCGAAATGTGTATCGCACGTCGTGATCGGATGTGGCCTAATATACAATGACTCAAGATTTATACCGGTTCAGGCAATCGTGCCCTACGTCCAGTCGGTTGTATTGCTTGAGCCTAGGTGCTTGTGAGAGTTAGGGGAGTTACAAGCTTGCGAGTGGATGATGTGGTATAATCGAGATCTGTTGCGAGTGGATGATGTGGTACATCGAGATCTATCTAGGTTTAGTTATCTGCTCTTTCCTAGGCGGATGATCCTCTATTTTATAGTCCAAGGGGAGTCTGCGTTACAGGGAAACCAAAGGTACAAAGAGAGAGGTAGAAAGAGAGAGTGTTCTTGGCTTCGCCGATCGGAGTTACCAGCTCTGTGAGTTGGGACTTTCTGATGACCATCGTCCAAGTCCTGCGTCGTGGGGTGGCTGTCTTATCTTGTGCCTGTGCATCATGCTGCGTCGATCGGGGGGGGGGGGCGCGAGCGTGCGACGATAAGTACACGGTAGTCACGCTCCGTCCCTGGCGCTACGCCCCTCACTCTGTTGTGATGGAGGCCTGTCCGCCGCATCGTGATGGCGTTGCGTCCCGTCCCTTGGTGAGGCCGGGCAGATGAAATAGTGTCCTACAGCGGCAGTAAGAGGGTCTGTAACCGCGTGTTGGGAGTGGTTGGCCCTGTACGGTAGTTGACTCTGGTGCTTCTATCCTTGTCCTGACACCTGCCCTTGGAGTGGTTGGCCCTGTATGGTAGTTGACTCTGGTGCTCCCATCCTTGTCCTCACACCTACCCCTGGGGATGGTAAGTGTGCGAGGTCCGGCCGGCCCCCGACCTTGTTAGTTGGGGAAAGCGACACGTGCGTGGTGGGGTTTGAGCGACACCTTAGCTCGGGATCGTAGTACGGATCTAGGCCTTTGTCATCCCCTCGGTCAGGGATGCAGGCCGAGGTTCCAGCCGACCGGCCAGCCGGTCGGGACCGTGAGACTGGACGGCTTGGAGAAAGTCATGGCTCAGGAGGACACCTATTTGATCCATGCATGGTCTAAGACCATTCTGAGTGCCAACTAGAAGTGGGTCCGCGGACCCCGGATCTCTGGACCCGTCACTATTTAAAAAAATATTTGTTATTTAATGTAAATAAAAACATATCAGTTGGCACTATTGGTGGCCATCATATACAATTTCGTAATATTTATTGTATACTGCTTTTCACATCATCCTATTCTGGCATATTCCAAAAGAGGACAATTTCAGTCAAAAAGTATAGTTACAAGGATTGACTGATATGCTTTACAACAACCAATTTGGTTGATAACATCACCCAAGGAAACAATACATATATCTAACAACCAATTTCTGTATCCATTGTACATCATTGTCTATCTTCTGCCCATCAATAATGTCATGTATTCTTGTCACTTCCAAAAAATTTTAATTTGGGATGTGAGTAAAAATGATAATTAATACAAGCTTTTTCCCGTAATTTTTAAGAAAAATTCCAACATTTATATTAATCATCAGAATATTTCTAGTACTTCCCGTTAGAATTAACGTAGATGTTCACAAAAGGCCTCCAATTATAGTATTAGTAATCGTAAGGTAGAGATATACGGGATCGGTCCATCAAGGGTACAGCTGCAACTCCGGACAAAGGAAAATGAGAGGGTGGCGTTGGTGCCTCCATTTTCGCCGTGCCCAACGGATGGTCGGTGGGGCACCTTCGTGCATGCACGACAGAGAGCACGGTTTCGATGGCTGTGGATCAGATCGAACAGGGGCGGTCAACAGCAAAGCTATGGAGGCCAACAAGGGACGCCGGGCTGCTCATCGGCGGTCTCGTCGTCCTTGCCTTGCTCATACATCGGCACCACTAGCACCGCGTGGATCAACCACGGCTCATCATCTGTAAGTTTTCATTATAGCTAGTCACTAAACTTTCTGTTTTCATAGGTTGACCCTGAAACAAATCTGCTATTGAGGCTAACTATAGCAACTACAATCTTTTCTTGCATGCAGCTTGACAAATAGCATGCCAAAGCACGTGTTGATCGATAAAAATGTCAAAATTGATTTAATTCAGGATAAGCAAATTAGTTCAAAATAAAATAATTGGTTTGTCCTAAGTATCATACATTTAAGAACAGAGGGAAATATAATATGATATCTGCATATGAGCTAATGAGCTAGTGAATACGTAGAAATTTATAGACTCTTTAATTGGATATCTAAATATAGACCTGCTCTATTCTGGATTTTTCGCTAGGCAAAAATGGAGAGCGAGAATTGATCTCTACACTACACACAAGATATAGAAAAGCTGTAATAGAGTACAAAGATATAGAAAATAATTTCTACTCGAATGACTCTCTAAATGATGATTTAGAGAGTAGATTTTAAAACGGCTCCTACAGATGCTCTTAGTCCCACTCAAGGAGGTAGCTAAAAAGGTCCATTTTACTCTCTTCACCGATCCACTTTGTGTTGTCGATCGAAACCCACCGGCGAATAACGACAGGCAACACGAGGAGCCGGGAGGCTCCCGGGACGGCTGGTGGGCCCCGGTCCCTCGGTCAACGGCCCAGCGATCTGGCGCACACCCTGGCTTGGAGTCGCTAGGCGTGCCACCTGATCCTGCACCCGATCAGGAAGGTGTGATTCGTAAGATTCCTGTAAGCGCAGACACTTGTAAAGGTTAGTCCGAGCCGTGATCGGCTCATCGCTCCTCCCCAGTATCGGCTATGAAGAGCCGATTGCATCAATACCGGATCGGATCTTTGGGACGGGCAATGTGCATATATAATAATAAAGTAAAGCTTGCTTCATAGATATCAATCCAATCCAATCTACGACAACTAAGCCCTCACTACACGATCGGAACATCCTACACGTGATTGAGCCTAACGAATACGCAGAAGCACCAGAATAATCAACCTAAATAAAGATCCTAAAAACAGCTGAAGAGCCGATTCCTAGAAAAACCTCTACTCAGGCTACGATCCGATACTAACATACTGCCGGAACTTTCAACTCGTTTGCAAGGCCTAATCATGCACATATCGAGCTAAATCTCTAATAGATAGAAACCAGCCATAACAGATTGGATCTATTAATACGAACAAAGCAAGACGCAACCACCGCATTCATGATTGAACGTGATGGTTGCGGGGCGCGCAAGAACAACGAACAGAGCATGATCATGGTATAAAGAAAATAACATTACTCTATGCGCGCTGCGATAACTAATGCTACTCGCCATCTACAAGGCTTCAGAATGAGCAACATATGAAACGAGCAAGCAAGGGCAATGCGCCCCCAATCACGCAGAGCGTGATCGGGGCCGCATGGCACTTACCCGATGAAAACCCTGTAACAGGGAAGGCGATGCGCCGTGAGTTGTTGATGAATGATTCTCTTTTTCTTGTTTATTCATGGTACATATTTATAGTCCGTAGACTTGTTCTCTTTTAACTAACCCTAACCAAACACAACACGAATCCTAACTGCCTATATCTGAGTTTACACGGCCTTACTGGCCCCAAACACCCGTACAGGGTCCGATCCGCAAGCTCACCGTAACCATCTCCTGGGCCCTTCTTGCTCCACGGCCCACTTTTGGCCCGTCTAGAATATAGCGATAACACTTTGTCAACTTAACCTCTGGACAAAGTTAAGCTCGATTTACTTCCCCAAACTATTTCAATTCATGCCCCCTGGTTTCGGCGATGGTAATTCCGAAATCATTTATTTTAAAATCACCTCGACCCTTCGGCTTCCGATCCGTATATGCCTTTTCGGCTTCCAACCAATATGACTGCCCTGTACCAATCTCCTCAGGAACCGTCACGGTGCCGATTCACTTCACCCCTTGATTTACCTTTATAAACTTACCCTCGGCAACTTCCCCAGACATCTTTCTCTCACAGCCATTATCAACTACACTCCTCCTCTACTTTCGCCATGGCTTCTTCTTCCTCTGCTTCCTCCATTATTTCTTATGAATCCAAATCCTCCCGAGAACCAACTCCAGAATACAACCCAATCGCCGCTTACGAAGTTCGTGCCCCCCTGCATTGGGATGCAGAGGAGTGGGACTTCCGTTACCAGTCAGAGGATGATGAGCCCCTGACTGATGGTGAAGATCTCGCGCTCTTCCTCGGGGCCGAGTTGGAAGAAGATGAAGACAACGCATCTTGGGGAGAAGACCTTTCTTCCTTGGAAGAAAGAGCCGATTCCTTCTCCTCCGAGGAAGACCCGATGGCAGGTACCTTCCTTTTTGGCGGGTCATCGGACGAAACTTCCGACGGCACCGAAGGAGCCGAAGACGATGACGGCTTTACTAGCAATGGTAGCGGGGACGACGTCGACGGCAGCAGCGATAGCAGTAGCAGCGGCACTAGCATTGCTCCGCCGTCCAAACGCCGCAAGACTTCTGGCGTGTACTGGTGGTAGGCCGTAGTATCCCCTCTAGGAGTAGTTAGCTCCTCTTTTGTATTTACTGCCTCGCTACGAACAAAATCTTCTTTTGTATTAGTAACTTTTCTTGTGCACAACGATCTGTTTAAGAGCCGATGGCAACGCATCGGCCTTAGAATATACTGATCCGGATCCGAAATAACCTTTCAATTCACTTTACCCTCCGCCAGTCTTCCAATCCGACACAAATCTCTGGAGATTCTGGGATCCAGGTTAACTCCGATCTCCTTTTGCTCGCAAACCCTAGCCGCAAGATCCTCCCTAGTCCTTGAGATGCATATCCGATCTTGCGCCGCCAAACCTAGATCCACTCTCCAGGGTCTCGATATAGGATTCCCGATGGTGGAGTCTTCGCGTACCGCCGCCGCCGTCTTCGGTCTGAAGGTAAACTCCGACCCCCATTAATTTAACGCGGCATCCATACATTTTACTGCGCGGTTCAGTGACTCTTTCCTCGGCAATCTTATTTTCTTGGGGTTTTTCAGGCTTCCGATATCTTCTTGCCGCACCCTTCTTCCCCTAATTCTTTCTGCCTCGGGCCTTGATCCTACGAGAAACCCATAGATCTGATCTCATCTGAAGCCAATTGAATCCCCTTCGTGAGTCAGGATATAGACCTAGAATCTTGGTCGGATAGTCTCCGCGCTTGGCCAAATCCCCCTGAAGGTTGGACAGTTTGGTACAACAGAGTAGCGGACACCTACCAGCCCTTATGGGAATCCATCGGAATAGCCGATGCTCTGTCTCTGTCCCTCTCCCCTCTTGAAAAAGATGAGAACCTTCTGAAGACCATCGGCTATTTCTGGTCTAACGCCTTGAATTGTTTTCTTTTCGGGCACAGCCCGTTGGCACCAACACTGCTGGATGTTGTGATGATCACCGGCTTGGACATATCATCAGCCTACCCTTCCGCTTACAGCCTCCGTGTAGTCCCTTTCAAACTGTCTTCCAAAACTGAATGTACTAACTGGAGCACATATCTGAACCAACACCAGAAAAGTAAGGGTCCTGTATTGGAGAAGGAGCACACAGCCTTTCTAAACCTATGGCTTGAACATTTCCTCTTCTGTGGCCCTTCCCTTGCCCCGACCAAGAATTACCTCTCCTTGGCATATGAGCTGGCCAGGGGTCAACCTGTTGGCCTTGGTAAACTATTTCCTGGGGAACTTTACAGATATCTCCACCTGATGACCTCTAGCCTTCTTTCTCAGAAGAAAGTCAGAACTGGTGGTCCATGGTGGTTCATCCAATTGTGGGTCCATCTTTATTTCCAAAGTTCCGACCCCAATTTCCCTTCTTTGGTCAGCAATTCCTTCCCTGATCTGAGTGGGAGACAGATTAGGTGCACTAGTTTCGGGCAGGCTTTGTACAGTCTCCCTGGCGGGAAATTGAATCCTCCAGATGCTTCCCGCTGGCTCAGGATTTTCTATAAAGGCCTTGATAACCCAAACTTTCTTCCTTATGCCGATTCTGAACTTTTCGAGAACCCGGCTACCTTCCGATTGGCCGATATTGCCCATGACGCCGACACTAGGCGCCTTTACTCCATTATGGTTCGGCCCTGCCTTCTCCCAGTTGGCATGAGTACCTCTAATCGGATCCTCAAGCCCGGTTACGAGTTCTATCAGCCCGTCGTAGCAGCCCGGCAGCTTGGTCTGGGGCAGGTACCTCCCCATTTCCTCCTCCACTTCTTGACATCAAACAGGGTGGACCTCCCTGATGCTTTGACCACCCAAAGGTGCTACAGTCTGTTTACAGACCTTCCCTTATCTGTCCCTGCCAATCTTACCTTCACTTCTTCGGCTGTCGACTTTGAGGGATGGTGGTCGATGTGGAAAACTCACATTTTCCGAAGAGCTTTGGGTCCGATGCTACAGCAAATCCATCCCGAGTATGACATTCCCGCCGGAGAGGTACCGCTTTTTGATTAGCGTTTCTTCTTTTAAGTTTTGCTAGACTCCTCCTGAATCCATTTTTGTCTGTTCAGCAAGAAGATGGCCCAGAACCGATGAACAATGATGGAACGCCCTTTTGTTTCCTGCCGGTTGCTCCTGTGGTCCTCTTCGGCAAGAATGCACCTTCTCCTTCAAAAAGCGTGATGCAGATCCAGCCGAGCACCGTTAAGTTGACCCCTAAACGAAAACGACTCTCTGAAGCTGTTGCCCCCCAGGCTCGCGCTAAGACGAGGAAGGTTCTTGTCAGAAAGGTCCGGAGGGAAACTACACCGTCTTCCCCTAATCCGGCATCTCCAGTCACCAACCAGGTTCGGCCCCTCCTCCTGCTTTGCAATCGGGCTTCTATTCATGTCTTCTTTAATTACACTCTCTTCTCCTGTAGCCTGCCGTTGTAGAGGTCTCCAGCGGGGAGGAGCCCCCATGCCAGAAGGGCTCATCTTCGGAGGTGCCAGAGGACGTGGATGCGCCTATCAGGGCTCTGATCACTCTCCGCGATCCTGGTGCGGCAATTCTGGAGGGTCCTTCTGCATCGGCTGATATCCCAGCTGCTTCGCCAGGCCCGCAGGCGTCAGTCATGACTACGTCCCTTGTTGGCCCTTGTCTGGAAGGACCCTCTACCGCCTCAGCTACTGCCGATCCCCCTGCACGAGAGGTACGTCCAACAGAGCCGACCGCTATCTCATCGGCTGTTGCTCTCGCAGGGCCGACCGCTATCTCGTCGGCTGTCGCTTCTTCTTCTGGGGGTGTGGCTCATATGGCCTCTGCCGCCACTGTTCATCTCTCGGAAGGGATGCACCCCCAAGAGCCGATCGTTCCTTCATCGGCTATTGCCACCTCCCTTTCGGGACAGGTATGTCTTTTTCTTTGTAATTACTTTGGTCTTCTCCCGCGATGCTTTGCTCACCCTCTTTTCCTCCAGTACCTGGATCTTTCAGAGCTCCTTGCGTTCGACCCTGCCTCGATCGGGTCGACCATATTGGAAGCCGACAACTCTCCCTTGGGCCTGACCAGCACTGCCGATCAACTCCTCCGCATGAAAGATCTTCTATCGGGTCCGATCTCCGCCCTGATTCAGGATTCCAGTGCAGTCAAGCAGATCCTTGATGAGGTCAACTCCCAGCTCCCTGTGAGCCTTCAAGCCAAGCTCTTGCCGGCCGGGTATCTTTCTTCTTTCCGAGCGGCAGAGGCTCGCCGCAGGATCGAGACTCGGCGTTCCCAATCGCTCCTGAGGACCATCATTGCTGAGATGTGCCAGTCGATCAACAAGAAGAAGGCCGCACTCGATGCTAAAGTTGACATATCTGCTTCTGCCCGACGACTTCACCTCCTGGAGAAAGAACTGGAAGACCTTGAAGCTAAAGTCCAGGCCACCATGCAGCGCATCCAAGAGGAGAAGGATCTTATCGTGGGTTCCAAGCAGGAGGTAGCAGTTTTGACCGCCGAGCTGAGGACGGACTTGGCCGAGCTGAGCAGCTTGAGCAAACAGGTGATGCCGGGGGTGGACGAAGAAGATGAAGCAGTACTTGCTGAAGTTGACCGCATCCGCCTTGACGCTATTGCTGCCATCGACGCTTTCCTTCAGCAAACCTGTCCAAGATAAACTTTGTGTTTTTTTATGCAGCGAACCTAAAGTCGATGGTGATACATCGGCTATTTGATAACTTGTGATGTTTGATTGCCACAAGCAGACTTCTAAAGTCGATGACATTACATCGGCTGTTCTAATCCCTTTTGTTAATGTGCAAGCCGATCACGCTCATTGGCCCTTTTTCCGTTTCCTGTCTTGCCGAAGCCAAGCATCGTCGACTTGTCGGCTTGTTGCCTGATGGGTGCCATCGGCTTTATTGTTCGTTAGCCCACATACTTGGGAAGTATTTCTTAAGGTGTTGGCCATTGACTGCTACTGGAAACTTGACGCCGTCCAATTCTTCAAGCATGTACGCGTTCCCGGGCAAGACCTGGTCAACCCTGTACGGCCCGTGCCAGTTTGGGGACCACTTGCCGTATGCCGCGTCCTTAGTTCCCAGTGGTAATACTGCTTCCCAAACCAGGTCCCCTACTTGAAATTCCTTCGGCTTAACCTTTTTATTATATGCACGGGCTACTTTAGCCTTATTTTCCTTAATCTTCTCTAGTGACCATAGCCTGAGTTCCGTGAGATCTTCCACATTATCACTCATCAGAGTAGCATATTCTTCAGTAGATAAGTCATTCTGGAATTCTACGCGTCTGGACCCGGCTGTAACTTCCCACGGTAACACGGCTTCCTGCCCGTAGACCAAATGGTAAGGAGAAGTTTTTGTCGCCCCGTGACATGATATACGGTATGCCCAGAGTGCTTCTGACAAAACCTCGTGCCAGCGTCTAGGGTATTCGTCGATCTTCCTTTTGATCAATTTAATAAGGCTCTGATTGGACGCTTCGGCCTATCCATTTGCCTGAGCATAATATGGAGACGATCTAATCAGCTTGATTCCCATATCAGCAGCAAACTTCTTGAATTCTTCTGAAATAAAAACCGAGCCACCGTCTGTTGTAATAGTCTGTGGAATCCCGAATCTGTGAATGACGTGTTCCTTGACGAACTGAATAACATCCTTAGATGCCATCGATTTCATCGGGACCGCTTCCACCCATTTGGTGAAATAATCTATGATAGCTAGAATGAACTGATGACCCTTGCTAGATGGAGGATTAATTTTGCCGATCATGTCCATACCCCAGCCTCTGAACGGCCATGGTTTAATGATGGGGTTCATCACGGACGCTGGCACCATCTGAATTTTTCCGAACCTCTGACATGCTTGACACCCTTTATAATACTTAAAACAATCTTCAAGCATGGTGGGCCAGTAGTACCCTGATCGCCTAATTAGCCACTTCATCTTGTGGGCCGATTGATGAGTCCCACACGTTCCTTCATGAACTTCATGCAGGAGCCGATTGGATTCAACCGGCCCCAAACACTTAAGCAGTAACCCTTCTAAGGTCCTATAAAACATATCATCCCCTATAAGGACATATTTCATGGCTTTGTATCGTATCCTCTTGGGTGCCCCCCGAGCCGAATCCTTCAAGTAATTGAAGATATCGGCTCTCCAATCTCCCTAGTCCAGGAAATACGCCTGATGATTTGAACCATCGGCTTTATACCCTGAAGCCAGCTGCGCCAGATCATTGGCTTCGGCATTCCGAGCCCTTGGTATCCAATAAAAATTAATGTACCTGAACTGGGCTATTAGCTCCTGGCATTGGACCCACATTGGGAACAGCAGCTCGCTTTCGCACCTGTATTCTTCTGTAAGTTGGGAGATTACCAATTTTGAGTCCCCGAAAACTTCCACTACTTCGGCTCCGGCTTCTAGAAGCAATTCCATGCCTTTACGTACCGCCTCATATTCCGCAAGATTGTTGGTACAGGCAACAGGTAATCTGATCGAGAAATAATACGTTGCCCCCCGAGGCGATACCAGTAAGACACCAATACCGCATCCGTCTCCGCAAACTGATCCGTCGAAGTACATAGCCCAGGCTCGTACGGAAAGTGCTGCTATATTGGTATTAACCCTCTCAGCAATGAGATCCGCTAATGCCTGCCCTTTAACCGCTTTTGCAGGTTGATATCGGATATCAAATTCTGATAACACGAACATCCATTTCCCTAATCGGCCTTTCAATACAGGAGCCGATAGCATATGTTTTATGACATCCGATTTGCAAATGACGATTACCTCAGCCGATAGCAGGATATGGCGAAGCTTGGTGCATGTAAAAAATAAACACAAACAAAGTTTTTCCATATCGGGGTACCTTGTTTCTGCATCCAACAATCTTCTGCTGAGATAAAAAACCACCCTCTCTTTGCCATCATATAATTGCACCATCACTGAAGCAATAGAAGTGTCGCCAACCGATAAATATATGTAAAATGGTCTATCTTGTTGTGGTGGCACCAACACAGGTGGTCTCGACAAATATTCTTTGATTTCTTCGAATGCCCGCTGGTGTTCTGCCCCCCAGCGGAACTCTTCATTGGTTTTGATTTTCACCAACTCCATAAAGGGTTCAATCCGCCCAGATAGGTTAGAAATAAACCTCCTGACGAAGTTAATCTTACCAATAAGTTGCTGGAGCTCCTTCTTGGTAGTGGGTGGCACCATAGTACGCACGGCTTCCTGGCTTTTCAGGCCAATCTCTATTCCTCTCTCATGAACCAGGAAACCCAAAAACTGTCCGGCTGTCACACCAAAGGTGCATTTTTTTGGGTTCATCCTGAGCCTGAACTTTCTAGTTCGTTCTAGAACCCGCCGTAGATCATCCAGGTGCCCTTCGACCGATGCTGACTTTACTACGACGTCATCGATGTAGATTTCCACCAGATTGCCGATCAGATCATGGAAGATGTGGTTCATGGCACGGTGGTATGTCGCACCGGCATTTTTCAAACCGAAGGTCAAAACCACGTACTCAAACAGACCCACCGCTCCGGGTACTCTGAATGCAGTTTTGTGTATGTCTTCAGGGGCCATGAAAATTTGATTGTACCCAGCATTACCATCCATGAAACTCAAAATCTTGTGACCGGCAGCCGCATTGATTAATATTTCTGCAACAGGCATTAGGTATTCATCCTTTGGAGTGGCCCTATTGAGATCTCTGAAATCCACGCAAACCCGCCACCGGCCATCTTTCTTCTGTACGGGTACAACACTTGAAATCCACTCGGCATATCTGCAAGCCCTGATAAATCCGGCTTCTAACATTTTCTCTATTTCCTTTTTCACTTCGACCAAGACATCGGCTTTCATCTGACGTATCCGCTGTTGGAACGGTCGAAATCCACTTTTGAGCGGGAGCCGATGCTCCACTATGCTCCTATCAAGTCCAGGCATCTCCGTATAATCCCAGGCAAAGCAATCGGCATATTCCTTTAACAGAGTTATCATCGGCTCTCGCAAAGACGGATGCAATTTCTTACTAATGAACGTTGGCTGCGGCTTATCCCCAGGATCAATATCTATTTCTTCAAGTTCGTCAGCCGATGTGAAACCGTACCCTAACTTCCCATCCTCCGTTAGATCAATGCTGCAGATGGGAAAGGAAAATGACAAAACGAATTCCGGCCGATCGTTAGTATCGGCCGATCCATATTTCTCATTACTTTCCAAGTTTTTATGAAAAGAATAAGGCCGGCTGTCAACGCTGGCCATCCCATAACAACTATGTAAAACACCTGTCATCAAAAATTCAATTTTTTGGGGCCGATTGCGCGAATCGGCCTCAATAGGTACATCGTAACAACTTTCTTCACGCAACTTTTCTATTCTGTAAGGCCAGTGGATAAGACCAGCCTTACTCCATTTTTTGTAGCCTCGATGCAATCACACCCTTCTAAGCTCATCCCTGAAATCGGCTCTTGATCCTCCGCATCCCATATGCTCATAGCGGCGTGCGAAATCTCAATCGAATCGTCTGCCTGAACTACTTCCACTTCGTCCCCATCCCACTGGATCAAACATTGATGTATTGTAGAGGGGATGCAACAGTTGGTGTGAATCCAGTCCCTGCCAAGTAAGATATTGTAGGTACTTTTGCTGTTGACAACGAAGAATGAAGTTGGGATGGTTTTGTTTCCAATGGTGAGATCTACACTGAGGACCCCCTGAGCTTCCGAAGTCTGCCCATTAAAGTCACTTAGCGTGACATTAGTCTTGATCAGGTCTCCGGTGGATCGCCCCAAATGGCGCAGAACTGAGTATGGCATAATGTTGACTGCCGCTCCCGTATCTACCAGCATTTTATTAACGGGCTGACCATTAATATACCCTTTAAGATACAATGCCTTCAAGTGCTTGTAATTCTTGGCTTGCGGCTTCTCGAATATCACCGGCCGTGGTCCCAAATCAAGCTGGGCCACTGATGGCTCTTCGTAGGTCTGAGCATGGAATTCTGCAGGAAGTACGAAAACCATGTGTGTACCAGCCGATACCTTCTCATCGGCTTTTGTCAACTTGGGCCGCCATTCTTTCCTTGAAGCGCGCGACTTCTTCTCCTGCACATAATGAACTTGTTCTGCCAGATCCGGCCGCGCTTTCTTCAATGTCTCGATGTATCTGGCCTCAGCTTCCTCCAGGCTACGTAGCCTCTGAACCCTACGCTTCTGTGAACGATTTAGTCCATCCGGGCACCAACGTGGGCGATGACACCTATCCTCCTCTTCATCTTCCCTTCGTGGTGATCGAACCCGCTCTTGCTGAGTTGGCGCAGGTCTTAACCGCCCGAAAACTAACTCCCTTGCCTCTGGCTTCATAGATCCACACTTTGGGCAATCCCTGTTAGTAGGCAGTCGGTTCATACCGGAATCCCAACAGTACCTGAAGAACGGGCAGTGCCAATGATCGCGGGCATCTTCGTGCTTCCTCAGGCGCTTCCCGGTGCGTTGCTCATACTCCTCTTCCTCAGATTCCTGCTGGAGGCGCTGCTGGTACTAGTACTCATATTTCCTAAGAAGATTAGAAGAGGTTGGTTGTTGATTCCTTACATACCTTACTTGTTCTTCTGTGACGTATTCTTTTTTATCTTTTTGGGGCCGATTGCTGGGATCAGCCTCCTTATTTTTGGCCTGGTGCCGCGATGCCACCCCTGCCATGTTGATGCCGAGCGTGAAATCCAGCTGTCGCCTTGCAGATCGGTCATGATGTTCTACCATGTTTACACCAGGAAAAGGCTGAGTGTCTACCTTCATAGCGGTCTGGCCCAGGATCAATCGGCCCTGTTCAATAGCCGATTGGATTTGCCGACGGAGCTCCTTGCAATCACTCGTGCCGTGAGTAAAAGAATCATGCCATTTGCAATATGATCTTCCTTTCAATTCCTGCGCTGTGGGGGGTTTGTATCCTTCTGGAAACTTCAACTGCTTTTCTTTTAATAATAAGTTGAAAATTTGTTCCACTTTGCTCACATCGAAATCAAACCCCTTTGCCGGTCCTGTTTGCTTTACCCACTTGCACGATACGGGATTTGCACCACGAGCCCATTCTGCAACCGATACTTCCGCTTCTTCCCCGGAGTCATCGGCTTCTTCAGTATCAGCTAGCGCTACTTGGCGCTTAAACTTTTCTTGGTACAGCTCAGGGTGACGCTGCTCGTGTGTCGTCAACTTCTGAACAAGATGCGCCAGAGAAGTGAATTCCAATTGAAAAGCCAGATCTCTAATCGGCTTCAATAACCCTAGTGACGCCAATTCCACAGCTTTCTTTTCTGAAATCCGTGTTGAATAACACCTGTTCTTCATCTCCCTGAAGCGTCGAATAAACTCTGCCACAGTTTCTCCACGCTTCTGCCGCATCAGCGCCAGGTCGGCAATCCCTGCTTTCTGCAGTTTCTGAATGATACTGAATATGAAATTGTTCTTCCAGCTGCTTCCATGTACGGATAGAGTCTGGACCTAATGACGTATACCATCCGAAGGCCTGTCCTGTGAGCGATTGCGAGAAAAACCTTACTCGCAATGGATCCGATACAGAAATCATACCCAACTGTGCCAAATATCGGCTCACATGCTCGATAGAACTAGAACCTTCTGCCCCATTAAATTTGGTAAACTCAGGGAGCCGATACTTGGGCGGCAATGGAATTAGATCATAATCGCTTGGATACGGCTTTGTATAGCCGATCGCTCTCCTCTTTGGTAATATGCCAAACTGATCCCTCAGAATGGCACCAATTTGCTCCGCTGTTTGCAACCCGGGGGCCAAGTGCATACTGTCGTGACTCGGCCCTGTAGCATAAGTTGCTAGCCATGCTTGTTTATCCGCGTCAGCTCCAGAAACCCCTCCAGCTACTTTCTGTGCAGAATGTACCGGGTTATTACTGTCCAGAATATATGCACACATGTAACCATGTGGGATTTCCTTGGGT
This sequence comes from Panicum hallii, assembly GCF_002211085.1. Taxonomy (NCBI): domain Eukaryota; kingdom Viridiplantae; phylum Streptophyta; class Magnoliopsida; order Poales; family Poaceae; genus Panicum; species Panicum hallii. The sequence continues at coordinate 28,354,878 of NC_038044.1, read as the reverse complement.
GGCTCGTTGAAGAACTGGTGGTCCGTGGGATCACCCCCCACTTTGTAAACCACATAAGCTGGAGCACCATGTGATTCCGCCGCCGCAAGCGCATAAGGCAATGGAGGTCTGGTCTGGAATGGCAACTCCCCTTTATGGCTTCCCAAAGTAGGCCCAGTCGGAGAATGTTGATGCTTCATAATTTCTTGGACCACTCGCAAAGCTACACGCTCGAAAGCGTTAACCAAACTTTCAGAATGCCGGTGCGGCGAATGAGCCACCGCATAATTCACCTCTTGCCGCAAAGCTCTGGTACGGTCTTCAGATGGGGTAGACAGATCTACTCCGTCAAGAGCACCCTCAGGTGAAAACCCTCTCCACCTGACATCGTGGCTACGGGTCCTTTCGAAAGAGCCGATGAGATCGGCCTCAAATTGAGCCTTGATTTCATCATATCTCTGCTTATGCTCGACAGAGAGCTCCTCGTAGGTGATCGGATCGTCTCTCGCCATCCCGCCGTCTGTGATTGACGGAGTCGATGGTGTCGAGGAAGCCAATGCAGATGATGTTGATGGTGACGAAGTCGAGGAAGATGGTGTTGATGATGATAAAGTCGATGAAGATGGTGTTGATGATGATGAAGTCGATGAAGATGGTCCCACCGGGCGTGCCAGAATATGTTGTCGATCGAAACCCACCGACGAATAACGACAGGCAACACGAGGAGCCGGGAGGCTCCCGGGATGGCTGGTGGGCCCCGGTCCCTCGGTCAACGGCCCAGCGATCTGGCGCACACCCTGGCTTGGAGTCGCTAGGCGTGCCACCTGATCCTGCACCCGATCAGGAAGGTGTGATTGGTAAGATTCCTGTAAGCGCAGACACTTGTAAAGGTTAGTCCGAGCCGTGATCGGCTCATCGCTCCTCCCCGGTATCGGCTATGAAGAGCTGATTGCATCAATACCGGATCGGATCTTTGGGACAGGCAATGTGCATATATAATAATAAAGTAAAGCTTGCTTCATAGATATCAATCCAATCCAATCTACAACAACTAAGCCCTCACTACACGATCGGAACATCCTACACGTGATTGAGCCTAACGAATACGCAGAAGCACCAGAATAATCAACCTAAATAAAGATCCTAAAAACAGCTGAAGAGCCGATTCCTAGAAAAACCTCTACTCAGGCTACGATCCGATACTAACATACTGCCGGAACTTTCAACTCGTTTGCAAGGCCTAATCATGCACATATCGAGCTAAATCTCTAATAGATAGAAACCAGGCATAATAGATTGGATCTATTAATACGAACAAAGCAAGACGCAACCACCGCATTCATGATTGAACGTGATGGTTGCGGGGCGCGCAAGAACAACGAACAGAGCATGATCATGGTATAAAGAAAATAACATTACTCTATGCGCGCTGCGATAACTAATGCTACTCACCATCTACAAGGCTTCAGAACGAGCAACATATGAAACGAGCAAGCAAGGGCAATGCGCCCCCGATCACACAGAGCGTGATCAGGGCCGCATGGCACTTACCCGATGAAAACCCTGTAACAGGGGAGGCGATGCGCCGTGAGTTGTTGATGAATGATTCTCTTTTTTTGTTTATTCGTGGTACATATTTATAGTCCGTAGACTTGTTCTCTTTTAACTAACCCTAACAAAACACAACACGAATCCTAACTGCCTATATCTGAGTTTACACGGCCTTACTGGCCCCAAACACCCGTACAGGGTCCGATCCGCAAGCTCACCGTAACCATCTCCTAGGCCCTTCTTGCTCCACGGCCGACTTTTGACCCGTCTAGAATATAGCGATAACACTTTGTCAACTTAACCTCTGGACAAAGTTAAGCTCGATTTACTTCCCCAAACTATTTCAATTGGTCCAATATACCATCTATTAAGATTTCTCTTTTTTATTTCTCCATGTACAAGTGGAATTTTAACTTTAAATTTTGCAATATGACTTATAATTTGATGCCCTATACTAGAAAAATACATTATGAATTTTTGATGATTACAGTTCATGCAGAATTGTATCTCTATGATCAATTTCGTATTAAATCTTCCTAACTATGAAAATGACCATGAAAAAAAATTTAGTGTATTTTTAACATAAGGCACCATTTCTCGATAAAATTTGAACTTAAAATTCAATTTGCAAGAAAATAAAAAAGAGAAATATCAATAGGGTGTAGATTGGATCATTTGAAATTGTTTGAGGAGTCAAATGATGTTAAATTTTGATCCGAGAGTTAAGCGGACAAAGTAGATTAGTGATGGAAATAAAATTAACCTTTCCCCCATTGAAAATAGTGTCGTTGCCACCTGCGACAAAACTTCTTCCATAAATAGCATGTTAAGTGTCTATGTCTAAACGCCTATGCAAGCTACATGCATGCAAGTTTCCATTCCACTGCCGATATAACAAGAGAAAATCTCTTGTATACCATCAAAAATTTATCTCATCCCTTCTATACCATTAATATTTAAACCATTCCTTCAGTGCTATTAGAAATTTAACTCTATCAATTCTATGCTATTTCCGTTATATTTATAGAAGAACACAAGTTAACGCCGTTAAAACAGATCCATGCGATATCATCCTTCCATTTTAGCCCTCCCTAACCTTATCCTCAGTTACCGTCACCCACATCACAAATCGCCAACTGCCGGCCTCCTGGTGCTCGCGGCGCTCGCACCGCTCCCACGCACGGCGCGCCGCCCGCCCTGCCGCTCCTGGTCGAGCGCGGCCTGCGCCGCGTCTGACGGGCGTGGCGCTCCCAGTTTTCACGCGGTTCGTCGGGCGAGCGCGCAGCGGGCGTCGGGCGCGCCGCCAAGGCCCCTCCGCGCCGCGGCCGGCAGCAGGCACGCAGCGGCCCGCGCGGCCCCTCCGTGCTGCGGCCTGTCAGCAGGCACGCAGCCCGCCACGGCCAATGATGCGACAGCTGGGCTTTGCCACCGACCATGTCGTCACCTTTTTATTTCAGGGGGATGGATCGGATGATGGCCGGCATGAGGATCGTGGAGCAGATTAGCACGGGCGTTGCCTGGATCGTGGAGGGGTAGCCCGCTACAGCTGCTGCTTAGCTCGGGTCATGATGCGCGGTGAGATCCTAGATGGCGTCCGTCATGCGCGGACCAGCAGAACGCTCTACAGGGGTAATTTTGTCTTTTTCACTTTCCCTTAAGAGCCAATGATAGCACTGTGACAGGAATGGCATAGGAGGGATAGAGTTAAATTTCTAATAGCATTGAAGGGATGACTTAAATTTGGTGATATAGAAGGGATGATAAATTTTCGATGGCATACAAGAAATTTTCCCCCAAACGTTTACTTCATGCTCGTGTTAAAATCTGAATCATCTTGAAGGGGTGTTGAAAGTTTTCAAAAGCTGGAGATTTTCTTATGCCAACTAATAAAGTCAATTTAAAGGAATCATATATGCGGTCTTTACAAGATCTAATGATAATGTGCAAATTTTGATTTATTTATTTCATTCACGAGACCATTCAAAATGCTTACTTTCTGCCTGGGTGTAGCTAGCCTTTTTCAAGGCGTAAAATTCTAACTATCTAACCTTTTATGCGAAACAAGCTATCGATTTCATTTCCATCGGAGTTAGCTATCTAAACTTTCACTTCTTAAAAGCTACTGAATAGACTTGTTTTGCTAGTATTATTTGAATCGACATTTGAATTTTCGAGTTAAACCTCTGAATCTGCGTCTTGAATCGTTGGAAGTTCTGAAAAGTTGAAAATCTTCAAATACTAGCTAAAACTATGTTTTTGTTGTTGAAACTTCCTTCTGTTACGTTTGTGTTCACTAATCAGCCAACTAGTTAACTACATTCGTTGGATACATATATATCCCACTCACGAGCTAAGCGTGACATGAAGTTGAAGCCGTGTATATATTTGTCGAGCTTAGCTAACTTAATATCCTTGCATTACCATTTTCTACGGTTCCTGTTCCTGCGTACGTGTTTTAGGAAGAAAATGATGTTTGATGATAAAAGTAACTGAAACAATGATACAATACAGGATATAATATCTACAATGTGTCACAAGCTCGAAACTGACAGATCATAGCTAGTTCGTTCTCCAAATGATTGCAGAGTAACATGGCTAGTTCGTTCTCCAAATCATTGCAGAGTAACATGAATGCATGCAGTTCATTCTTCTTGACAGCAGTGCTTCTGGAAGTGGACGAATTAACGGCCGGCCCACTCACCACACACCATCATCTGTGGCACCCCGCATCCGAATCCTCATCACCCGCATCAACGAGACCTCCTCGGAGTTCCACACATGCCCCAGCGCAGCAACATGTCCATCGCCGTCAGCAGCATCCTCCTCGAAACAGCGTCCGGCACCGTCAACGACGACGTGCCCGGAGTACTTCCGGTACATCCACTCGGACCTGTCGCCGTGGCGCGACGCGGGGATCACGCGGGAGACGGTGGAACGCGCGCGCGACAAGGCGACGGCTGGTGGTGGTGGCCGGGCGCGCCTACGTGGAGAAGTACCGCCCCGCCTTCCAGACAAGGGACGTGTTCACGCTGTGGGGAATCCTGCAGCTGCTGGCACGATACCCGGGGCGCGTCCCGGAACTGGACCTCATGTTCTTCTACGACGACACCCCCGTGGTGCACGCCGCAGCCTACCCCGACCCGTCCATGGCGCCGCCGCTCTTCATGTACTGCAAGAACGACAGTGCGCTGGGCATCGTCTTGCCAGACTGAACATTCGGGGGCTGGCCGGAAGTGAACATCCGGCCGTGGGCGCCGTTCCTGGAGGAGGTGGCGCGCGAGATCCGGCTAGTGCCCTGGCTCGACAGGGAGCCGTACGCGTTCTGGAAGGGAAATCCCGATGTCGGGGGCTTGCCCAGTGACCTTATGCGATGCAATGCCTCCGACAACGGCAAGGACTGGAACGCGCGCCACGTCAGGCAAGATTGGGAAGATGCCGACTGGAATGGCTTCAAAGACTCCAATTTAGCGAGACAATGCACCTACACGTACGGGATCTGACCGGTAGAGCTCAACAATGTCTGAACATTCCTATATCAAATAATGTGGCCACTGTATGCAGGTACAAGATCTATGTTGCAAGGGAGAACGTGGTCAGTGAGCCAGAAGTATATCCTGGCCTGTGGCTCTCCGATGCTGCGCATTGACACACCCTTCGACGACTTTTTCTCCCGGGGACTCGTCGCCAGCAAGCATTACTGGCCCATTGACGCTGCCCGCATGTGCCCATCCATCAAGTCGGCCGTCGACTGCGGCAACGCCCACCCAGTGCAGGCGCAGCGAATGGGTGAGGAGGGCAGCAGCTTCGCCCGGGACGAGCTGAGCATGGACTATGTCTACGACTACATGCTCCGCCAGCTCACTCAGTATGCCAGGCTGCTCCGGTATAGACCCACCGTCCCGGAGAACGCCACCGAACTCTGCCTGGAGTCCATGGGCTGCCCTGTGGATGGCCGTGCTGGTGAGTTCATGATGGAGTCCATGTAAAAGTATGTCGCCGACTATGAGCCTTGCTCGCTGCCTCCACCTTTCACCTTAGGTGGCCAGAGGGTCGAGGAGGTGGGCAGCAAAGTGAAAAGGATGGAGGAGCAAGAGTGGAAGGAAACTTAGATGGACTGCACATCCATGTCAAGGATGGTTAAATATTGGTATACCGTACCACAAAATAATCAACAAAAGTTTAGTATACCGTCCATAGGAACTAACCATGTAACGATTGAGTTGCAATTTGCAAATGATAAAAATAGTTGAAGCAATGTAGGTAAAATGCCTCTCAAACCTCTTGTATTTGTTAACAGTAATGGCAAATATTTGATGGTATGGCAGGGTAGAATGAGTTTTTATCTCTAGGATTTATTAAGATCTAAGCCACCATTTATTTTGCGGATAATATGAGATTAAACTTTGAGATATCTGATATCAGACTGATATCCGACCTTCAAATTCAATATCCACAAAAAAGTTCTGGATTTGTACGGATATCTAAAAAAACATCAGGATATCTAAACTAAAAATAATATCAAAATCAGTATCAGAACCTCTTTGACCGTTAGACATGCATAATATCCACTCCATCTGCACCCATATTTGCCACTCCTTGTCAGTTGTCACATAATTGAAGCAGTACATAATGCCATATTTTTTAAAAGGAAGAACAATGCTAACTTTGCACAATAATTCATTAAAGGATTTAAATGCAACAAGAAACAATTTTAACAATTAAGTTGCCTTAACTTGCTTAACTTAATATGATAACAACCACAAAGTACTCATCCAACACATTCAAAATCATTGTGTCAAGATGGTTTTTGAACTGTTTGTCATTAAAGGACGGTAATGTTTCACATATGTCAAAGGAAACAAACTATCTGCTGTTTGTTTTACGCACACCATTAAATAAAATTGGCTTCATTTTGTACATAGTCCATTTGAGAAACTTCTCTACAGTTAATACATTGACATGTGTCATTTTTTAGTAATTTTCAGAGCATTACCGTGCTTCTTATGGGTTCTTCTTCCTAACCTCTGACCCAGTGCCTTGGTCGATTAGGCAATGTGCCTATAAAAACCAGGCATTGAGAAGTGTTTGCATGTGAATGCCAAAATTGAAAGAAAACACACTATTTGCAAATGTCAGTTCATTGTGTGTGTATCTGTGTGAATAGGTAAAAAAAAAGTCACAAAGAGTGGAAGTGTGTGGACAAGTGACAAAAATTGTGCGTGGGAATGAGTGGTATAGTCCACTATTTCTTTCAAGTTTTTTTTTAATTTTGAACATGTCGAATGTGTTAAAATTTTTATTTTTTTCCCAATTTTGAGCATATAGGTTCATGTGTGGGCTACAGAAGTTGCATAGCAAGAACTTGAATCTTGGTCTGAAATTATATATGTTGCCTATATATGTCTTCAAGTTAGATAATGTTTGTGTAAAGACTTGTTTTAAACTCATTGGGGAAATTTATGAGTTGATAAAACTTATGTCCTCATAGAGAGTTCCATCAATTTGGTCCAAAAATTTAAGAAACAATCGAAGCAGTAAGTAATGGCATGTCTCGAAGACATGTGGAATTATAAGGGCATGTAATGGTAGATCTACAAAAGTGAAAAGCATAATGTGTAAGGATCGATGGCCCAAGAAGAAGGGTTGAATTGAGAATTTTTCAAATTTGTAGTGCATAGAAAAAATAAACCTTAGCCCATAGTTCTAATGATGCCCAATCTACAAGATGATCATCCTAGTAAAGGTAACACACTAGCAAGATTACAACCAAAGCAGCAAACAAGCAAGGAAGCAAAACTCAAGTAAATAGTAAAATTAAATATGAGAATGTAAACATTGAGAGAACGAAGACACAAGATTTTTCTCGTGGTATCAAGTTCAGGCTCCACTAGTCCATGTTGGACCACCCACTAAGGATATTGCTCCCTTAAGCCACAAAGACTCAAGTGCTTCACTAGACATACTCCTTCTTCATCACTAGAACGGCGAGCTTCTCACCATGTACAAGCAAGGGGCTCCCAAAGTCTTCAAGTGTCCATGGGATCACCAAGACCGTTTATGTGTCGTCAACCACCAAGAGTAACAAGTTCTCAGCTCTTACTTGACTTACACTAAGCTGGTCACTAGCTAGATGCACACTTGCTTCTCTTCTAATAACCCATCTCCTCAATCATCAAACCATGGGCACTCTATTCTCTTCTTTCGCTCTTGCTCATTTTCAATAGCAATAGGGTGGCTTCAAGCGTTTAGGGTGTCAAGAGCAGCTCAAATGAACAGGGGTGGGGTGTATATAGGCTAGAGATCAAGATGTAGTTGTTGCCAGCAACTCACCTAAAAAGGATAAAATGGATAAAGTACCGGATCATGGGGTACTGACGTAGGTTTCTGCCAGACCCGGTGCCACGGGTGTTGGTGTTTCTTATGCTCCAATAGAATTCATATTCCGTAAGCGCACAGATTCACCGCTGTAGCACTTCACCTTGAAGTATTCCAAGGTATCGTAAATTTTCTCGGGTAGGCACTATGGTTAAAGAGTATCGAAAAATTGAATGATAAAGTTTACCAGAGATATCAACCCACTAAACTAGTGGGGGTAAGTCAGATATGATAAGATAAGATAATGGCCAAGCGATGATCGTCTGACATAGGAGACTCTAAACCTTAGAGCGGCAAGGTAGCTGGGAGGACAACGAGCGAGAAAGACTCCTAAAATACTTCTAAACTAACGAGCTAGCCGCACTAGACTAAACCTTGCTTCTAACCAGTTATCGTGAACCTAGAGCTTACTTCGGTGGCTGGAATAGGAAGGACTGCAGAAAGGGGTGAGAGGGGAGTCCAACGGCAACCTGCTACTATGCTATGAAAGCACCCGAACGTGGTGGACTACAAAGGACGGACAGGGTTGTCACCACATACCGCCTACCACACTGTTTGTGGGGTGGAACACACTTCCTAGCTAACACTAAGCCAGACACCACGTCTGCACTCGGTGTTAGGATTTCTCTTGACGCGTTCACGAGAAATCCCCCTCAACCTAGGGAACTGACTTGAACTCCCTAGTCCGGGCGAGAAAACCTACAAGATAAGATCCCGAAAAATAAGAAAGATAACAAAGCCTAAGCTAGAGGAAAGGTACTTCCGCACACAAGTTGGATAACTTGGAAAGGACAAATAAATGCGGAAAGTAAAGCTGACTTAAAAAGTAAACAAGATAAATTATATTGATAAAATGTCAAAGGGAGCTTTACCAGACTTCCGATGATGACTCTGGAATCTAGAGACAAGCTCGACTCGACTGTAACTCCCAGACTAATAAATCTAACTCTAGAAAGTGAAAAGAGAGAAGACAACTTCTTGGTGTGTGTTTACAAGTGATGGAGGGCTAAGGATAGCGTCGGTGAAACGGTTGTGGAAGTTGCATGACTTTCAGGCCGACCGGCCTTAGATCTGCACCGCCTTCAAACTTGCGGCTTGGATTGAGTCCTCGAGGCGGTTGCGATAACTGCCGGGGTAGCATCTCTGTCTTGGCATGAAAGAAGAGCCCGGCCGGCCTAGGATGGTGGCTGCATGGCACCGCCTTTCTCCTGGACGATCCTGATGCTCTCCTGGTGTCAATGGAAGTGGCACCTCAGATATTTGTCCGAGTCCTGCATGCAAGTGAGCCCTTCAATCCATGGGTGAAGCCTTTCGGATTATTGGATCAAACCAACTTGATGTGCATGGCTCAGGGACATTGTGGGTGTGTTTCCTTGCCCTTGGATCAGTGATGTGAACCCAAAACGTGGCATTTGGATTCAGTGCCAGGCCGCCGGACTAGGGCGGTCGGCCTAGGATTTTCCCAATTTGCCTCATTTTTGGTTCATCTGTTCCTGTATTCACAACTCATCCAAAACTTGTGAAATTTTATAGAAATAAGTAAATTATGTATGGAACATAGTGCAAAACTTTGTTTATTCCCGAGAATTGATGGTCACAATGTATTTTAGTAGCTGTCAACACACCCCCAAGCTTAGACTTTTGCTCATCCTCGAGCAAAGCTAAAACTTCAGGCTCTGTGGATCAGGAGTTGTGTCGATGTTCACACCCTACAGGTACCTTGTGCACAATGTATTACTCTACCCCGTATGTACTTGAATAAGTTGGCTCGTACCTTGGTTTCCGGAGTGTGGGGCTTACCCGCATTTCATCCCTCATCTTGGGCAATTGAGAGACTGAATAGTCTTCACCAAAATATTTCTGCTTCCTGTTCAGGTTCCTTCTCAATTTTTTTTCAAAAAAGGTTTAAGAATCCCCCATTGGTACTCTCAAAAAGCTCAAGGTGTATAGTCCTCACCATGGTCAAAATTTTTGACCACCTTCTTCCTACTCTGAAGCTGATATGTGGACTTATGGGTAGGAAGAGTGTAGCATACCTTGGTTACATATGTTGCCAAGCCGAAGAGTGGTTTGCAAGAGATTGGTACCTGATCAAATCCCGATCTTATGGAAGGTAAAATGTTCGAGGGAGAGGGAGGAAATGGACTCACACTTGGAATATTTCTGGTCTTTGAACTCCTTATTTTGCATTTTTTTGAAGGGAGGTATGGGTCTTTGTCTTCCTCTTTCTCTTTTGTCATATCTCTCTCTCTCTCTTTTTCTTTTTTTTGACGTAGAAGATGACCCATACTCCATGCTAATAGAATATTGGAATGGAGCTTTTATTGGATAGACCATTCTTGGATGGATGGGATCACTGTGGAGATTTTGGGCTTTGTTGTGAGTGGGATTGTCTGGCAAAGGTGGATGTCACTACCTGGGGTAGGTAATTGACATGCCAGACATTTTGAGGCTAGCAAAACAATGGGTACGCAAGGAGAAAGATCGGTAGATGACAAGTACCTTCCTTGAACGGACTCACCATTCGGCACAGCTCAAAGCAACTCAAGATAGCTTATATCAGTTCAGATGATAAGACATTATGGCTTTGGATAGGACATGTAAACCAAAGGGGATATCTTTACCATGATTCATTTTTAAAGAAATTCTGAGAGGTTCCCTACTAGAGCATGCAGTTTTATTCCAGTTCCAACTATCTCAAATCTCACAACAACCTAGACTTGGAAATCAAGCTCAAGCACCCACAAAACCAGATTTTCAATAATAACAATTTTCATGTGCCAACAAGTTCAAGTACTCGGAGAGTAAAAAGTTGTATACAAGGCGCTTGCAAAGCATGAATAGAGCAACTATTCATCATTTCCAAGATAAGAGCTTACACGGATTTCCACACATATGAGTTGGGAGTGTTTTTTTTATGCAGTGCAAAAGAAACTAAAGTTTGAAATTTAAACATGCACTTCGCAAATTATGCAAGGAAATTATGCAAGGAAATAAACTATCCTATATGCAAATGCAAAGAATGGATAACTATCATGTTACCTTATGGCGAGAGCTCGAGTTTTGAGTCCTGAGCAGGACTCTCCATACCTTGGGTTCAATTGTCATCACCGGATGAAGGTGTCGTTAGTGATGACACTTGCCATGTTTTTCTTGCGGACATTCTTGCTGCGATCTCTTTCCACTCGAGCTCCAAAAATTTCTTACGTTGGATCCTTCGCTTCATGTTCCATTGGTTATGCACCTTGGTCTCCTCTCGAATTTGGAGATTCTCCATGAACTCTATGAGGGCGTCGATGGATGGGGTAGATGGCTTCTCCGGCTCTTTCTTGGACTTCTTCCGGTTGAATGTCTTGACTTGGGAGCATTGTTCAACCTTCAGTCTGAAGGCGAATCTCTCCTTCTGCCCATTGATGTTGAGCTGAATTTCTCTAGCTCCCACATCAATGTGTGCATTTGTCATGCTCAAGAATGGCCTTCCCAAAATGAGAGGAATCTTGGTGTCGACTTCCATGTCGAGAACAACAAAATCAATGGGGATGTAGAAATTCCGTATTTCATCGGAATATTCTCGGCAATTCCCACGGGGTAATGAACCGATTGGTCCGCTAGCTGCAAGCATATAGCAGTAGGAGCAGGCGCATGATCGTTAAGTGTGTCATAAACTACCTTTGGCATGGCGCTGACGCTTGCCCCCAGATTGCAAAGAGCGTGCTTTAAGTGTTGGGCTCTGATTGAACATGTGATGGTGGGGCATCCTGGGTCCTTCTTCTTCTTCGGGAGAGGATCGAGTATAACTGTGCTACACTCCTCCGTAAGCTGTACGATCTTGATGGTTGGTAGGGCCCTCTTGTTTCCAAGGATATCCTTGAGATACTTGGCATACGTGGGAACCTGCATAGCATCAAGAAGAGATATGTTAACATAAAGCTTCTTAATTACCTCAACGAACTTGCTGAATTGCTCGTTGGCCACCGGCCTCCTTCTCCGTTTCAGAAACGGTAAGGCAGTTGTATCGTGGTACTCTCGGGAAGCCCTTGGGACTTCCTCAGTTTCTCCCTAGGTAGCAGTGATGGACTTGTCGGCCTCTTCCTGCACTTCATCATCAGCATTAGTATTCCTGGTGGTTACGGTCTTCCGCCGTTTACCTACATCCTGCGAAAAAAGTGGTTCCTGTATGGACTTTCTAGCCCGGCAGTCACCGCATTCACACTTTCCTTCTGGTTCACTTCCGGTTGCCCGAGTAGCTTTCCCGTATTTTGGTTAGGGCAAGATGAGGCCCACTGAGCTACTTGAGTTTCTACCACTTTATTGAAACTCAACTGATTTTTAATAATAGAGTTAAAACCCTCTAGTTGTGTGGCCAAAGACTCCAAAATTTTATCATTAACTTGAAATTTCTTACTAATGTTATCATTTATTTGTTTTTGACCATACACTAATTCTTTAAGAGAAGGCTGAAAATTGTTATTAAAATTGTTACCTTGCTGTTGGCCGAAGAGGAGGTCAGGCTTGGAGTTCCAACCTTGCTGAGGACGGTAGCCTGAGTTATTAGGATTGCTATTCCCAATGAAATTCGTGTCCTCTTGAGTTGATGGGAAATCATTGCCCGAATGCCCAGTATTGCCACGTGTCTCACATGTGATCCAAGACTCCATGATCTGGTTGACCTCCTGGTGTGGAGATTCTAGCTTTTTTATGAGAAGAACCATCTTGGCTGCCAACATATCTACACCATCTATCTAGTGTACTCCTTTAGCACGGGCTGGCTGCCTATCTCCCTTCCAACTCTGGTTGGAGGCAATCTTGTCAATGAGCACCTTAGCTCTTGCAACATCGAGAGAGAGGAATGCTCTTCTCGCTGTTGCATCTATGTGATCTTGCGCTTGCTAGCTCAGGCTATGGAAGAAGTTCTGAATGATAAGCCATTCCTCCATGCTATAGTGTGGGCATGCTTCAATGTATTCCTAGAGACGTCCTAGGCTTCCGAGATCGTCTCATCCTGGAGTTGTTGAAAATTGGAAATCCTATTCCAAAGGGCGTTTGTTTTTCCCACCGGAAAGTACTTGGCCAGGAAGGCATTGAAGCAGGCATTCTAATTGTTGAATGCTTCCTTGTTGGTGTAGAACCATGTCTTTGCTTTCCCAAGCAAAAAGAATGGGAATAGACGAAGACGAATGTTATCCATTGTAGTGCCTTTTGGGTTGATTATGCTACTCACTTCCAAGAAGTTCTGAAGGTGAGCGTTGGTATCATCCGATGCCTTACTGTAGAAGGGACTTTCTCGGACCATGTTGACAAGTCCAGTCTTTAGCTCAAAGCCTTCGGTGCCTTGGTTGGTGTTCAATCCACTAGGGATATGACTGCTGGACGGGGCTGGGAACTAACGGAGTGTCTTCTGAGCCATGGGTGATGAAGGTACTGTTGTCGAACCTTGGCCTAAGGAATGTCTCTTTTGAGGTGGGACAAGTCTACGTTGGATAGTTCTCCAAATTCTTTCTGGATTCGAGTTGAAGTTTTGTTGTAGATCGAAGCCGGTCATGCGCTGCTCTACATAAATCACAAGGAAAAAAAAGAGAGCAATGGTAATCCCACTAAAATTAGCGGCGACAAATCAGTAAATTGTATCAACCTATTCAACGATATCTTTAGCCAATTGCTTCCCCAGCAACAGCGCTAGCAATACTTGTTGGTGCTTCTTATGCTCCAATAGAATTGATATTCCGCAAGTGCACAGAATCACTACTGTAGCACTTCACCTTGGAGTATTCCAGGGTATCGTAAATTTCCTCGGGGAAGCACTATGGTTAAAGAGTATAGAAGAATCAAATGATCAACTTTACCAGAGATATCAACCAACTAACCTAGTGTGGGTAAGCAAGATATGATAAGATAAGATAATGGCCAAGCGATGATCGTCTGTCATAGGACACTCTAAACCTTAGAGCGGTAAGGTAGCTGGGAGGACAACGAGCGAGAAAGACTCCTAAAAGACTTCTAAACTAACGAGCTAGCCTGACTAGACTAAACCTTGCCTCTAACCGGTTATCGGGAACCTAGAGCTTACTTCGGCGGCTGGAAGAGGAAGAGTGCAGAAAGGGGTGAGAGGGGAGTCCAACGGCAATCTACTACTATTTCTATGAAAGCATCCGAACATGGTAGAGTACAAGGGATGGATAGGGCTGTCACCACTTGTCGCCTACCACACTATTCCGTGGGGTGGAACACACTTCCTAGCTAACACTAAGCCAGACAACACATCTGCACTCGGTGTTAGGATTTCTCTTAACGCGTTCAAGAGAAATCCCCCTCAACCTAGGGAACTGACTTGAGCTCTCTAGTTCGGGCGAGAAAACCCGTAAGGTAAGATCCCGATAAACAAGAAAGATAACAAAGCCTAAGCTAGAGGAAAGGTACTTCCGCACACAAGTTGGATAACATGGAAACCATAAATAAATGCGGAAAGTAAAGCTGACTCGAAAAGTAAAGAAGATAAATTAATTGATAAAATGTCAAAGGGAAATATACAAGAGCTATACCAAACTTCCGATGACGACTTCGGAATCCCGAGACAAGTTCAACTTGACTCTAACTCGCAAACTACTAAACCTAACTCTAGAAAGTGAAAAGAGAGAAGAGAACTCCTTGATGTGTGTTTACAACTGATCAATGCCCCTCTATTTATAGTGTAGGAGGGTTGAGGTTAGCGTCAGTGAAATGGTTGTGGAAGTTGCATGACTTTCGGGCCGGCCGGCCTTTGATTTGCACCGACTTCGATCTTGCAGCTTGGATTGAGTCCTGGAAGCGGTTGTGATAATTGTCAAGGCGGCATCTCTATCTTGGCACGAAAGAAGAAGCCAGCCGGCCGGCCTGGGATGGTGGCCGTGTGGCACCGCCTTTCTTCTGGACGATCCTAATGCTCTCCTGGTGTCGGTGGAGCTGGCACCTTATTTGCCCGAGTCTTGCATGCAAGTGGGCCCTTCAATCCATGGGTGAAGCCTTTCGGATCATTGGATCAAACCGAGTTGAAGTGCACATCTCAGGGGCATTGTGGGTGTGTTTGCTTGCCCCTTGATCAGTGATGTGGCATTTGGGTTCATTGCCAGGCCGGCCGGCCTAGGGGAGGCCGGTTGGCCTGGGAGTTTTCCCAATTTGCCTCATTTTTGGTTCATCTGTTCCTGCATTCACAACTCATTCAAAACTTATGAAACTTATTATAAATAAGTAAATTATGTATGGAACATAGTGCAAAGCTCTGTTTATTCCTGAGAAGTTGACGGTCACAATGTGTTTTAATGGCCATTAACAAAGGGAATGCGCACATGACATAGAATAGTCTAGAATAACGGATGAGGCATGTCCCATACCTTATATGTGTCGTAAAGTACTTGGATACGAGTACAACTAGTCGGTACAGAAGGAAACTATCCGAGTAGTACTCGGGTAGGACTCCTAAGCTAGTATCGGTCTAGGGTTAATATAACCATGTCCCCTGAGAGTATATAAGGGGGGAGGAACCTCCTCCAAAGATAAGACATCAATCTACAATTAAGGCAATACAAACCACCATAGGGTATTACGCACATCGCAGCCCGAACCTGTCTAAACCTTGTGTTGTTTGCACCTTCAAGTTCTTAATCTCGGCGACACCCTACCTACAACCTACAACCTCGGGGTATCCCTCGGTGGACTTGGCGGTAAAACACCAACAGTTTCCGGTCGCATTGAGGTGATAATTTAGCCTTTGAAAAGCCCTTAAACTTTTTGAGTTCATTATTAGTCCGTTCCTCAGTCTGTTAGCTTCTGAGTAGAGTAGTGGATCATCCGGAGGTGAAGCAAATTTTGCCGAGTCCTTCTGGATGCTACTGAGTAGAGTACTAGACTAACAAAAGTCAGCGGATCATCTAGTGCTAAAGAGAGAAAAACTCCAATTCTTCTGAATACTACTGAGTAGAGTATTAGACGTTTGATCATTAGTCCGCAACTTCTGGGCAAAATACCAGATCATATGGTACTACTAAGTCTTCACATTCTGTGCAAAGCATTAATCTGCTGCTCACTACTATACCCCTAGGATCATTCGTTACTTGTTTTTTCTGCTGGAATTCACCCGTTCGAGTTTCTTTGATTTCAACTTTGAATTTTTTCTTTCTCAAGTGTATTCTTGCCATCTCTGAGCTATCTAGTGCTACTGCTAGTTTAACTCAAGTGTGAATCTATTTCATGACCAAGCCTACAGTATCCAGTTACTAGCTCAACCCCCCCCCCCCCGAATAGTATGGTCAATGATTAGAAAACTATAAAACCTATACTAAAACAAGCGTCCTTCATCTCCTTGTGACATTTTGTATTAGAAAGATCCTTAATATTCACATCCAAGTCCTTGGCATGCTTTTTCATGACAATTGAGGGGTCTCTTTTCTTGTAACATGTAGTGACTTAACTCAATATGATTAATCCTCACTACTACAAAAATGATTTGTAGCAACACCCCAAAACTTTTTTAGGGGTGGACCAAAATATCACCCGTTCTTACAAATGGAGCGCGGGTAATGTAGCAATCGAGCCGCTCCTGTAAATTCATTTGTAGGGCGGCTCACCCCCTCAGCCACCCCTACAAATGGGCGCCATTTTTAGGGGCGGCTAGGGGGTGAGCCGTCCCTGCAAATGGGTTTACAAGGGCGGCTCACCCCCCAACCCGCCCCTAAAAATATCTATAAAAATCTAGGCACCTTCTTCCTCATCCCGGCCCTCCATTGTTTGCTCGGGAGAGGAGCTCCCCCAAGAGCCAAAAAAAGAAAATGGGGGGAGCTTTTCAACTTCCTTCGAGTTAGGGGCTCTAGGAGGTAAGTTGACGCTAATTCCTTATTATTTCTAAGTTCTTTTGTTAGATTTATGGCTCAAATGGAGCTCTCTTTGCCTCTAACTAGCTCTAAATCTCCATGGTGTGGATTAGCCATTTGAGACACCATTTGCCTCGAACTTTTGGATGAAGTTGTGCTATTTTAGTAGGAGAATAAGATTATGTAATCATTTTGACTCGATATATAGTTTTTAGCATCATTCTTATGCAAATAATGCCCTAGATCTATGGAGGAGAGAGAAGAAGATTTGTTTTTTTCCTATTTTTCAAAGATGCATGTTAGATTTTTTCCAACATTTAGTGGTAAAATAATATGTTGAGTTTTTTATTTTTTTAGTACAAGTTAAATTGATACATATGCACATCATGCTTATTTCGCTACAGAAGTATACATATATAAATTAACTTTCCATTTCTTTCATTTTAAAACAGGGTTTACCAGTTCTACATTCATAAAGGATCAAATCAACCTGCCTGCAAACCAGAGAAATTGACTAGACGCACAAGGTTTCCATGCCACAAGCAACCCGCGGGTTCCGTGCACTATGGGTACTACATGTGCGAGCATCTAAAGGTGCAAGGGAGATATACTACTGATCCCAAATGTGTAAGGCGCTACTCCTTATTAGGGAAAGATGCAAATGTGTACAGTATTTTTTTACTGTAACTAGCACTTGGTTAATTAATTTTACCATTGGTTCAATAATTGCAGATACACCCGGAGAAACACGGTGGCCGGCTCCACGAGAAACAACTTCTAGATGTAGTCGATGATCTGTGCCGTTTCATTATGCATGAAGTGGTCAATGTGAGGGGCAAATTTTTTCACGAAGCACAAGATTTGGCAACGGAAGATAAATACATTGGACTTCATGAGTGGGACAATCAACGGCACTGTGCCGACTCGAATAGCGTTCCTAGGGAGGAATAGAGGAAAAATATGTATTCAATGTGAACTTTAATGATGTACTCTAATGATGTTTGATTACCATATAATTTAATTTTGTATGCATAAGTATTTTTAGTTACCGAACATGTTCCACGTCACGATCGCGAATTAGATTGAGAGATCAAAATTAGCGGGAATTCAAATCGTAAAATATAGCGGGAAACCCATTTCCAGGGGCGGGTGAGGGGGTGACACCAACCCCTACAAATGCATTTCCAGGGGCGGGTGAGGGGGTGACCCGCCCCTAGAAATGGATTTACAGGGGCGGGTAATGCACCCACCCCTGGTAATAGCTATTTTTTAGCTGCGAAAACTAGCAACGGGTGTGCTACTCGCCCCTAAAAATGAGTTTTTACCCGTCCCTAAAAATGCTTTTTGTAGTAGTGCCTTCAAAACATATTTAGTCATAATACATGGTTGTCATTAATTGCTGAAATATACCATGCATCTATTGACCAAGATGCTTTAATGGCATGGATCATATTAACTCATATAATGATGTTTCTTTAAGGACTTTATTCAAATTCTTTGGGTAAGTTGATGGGTAGACATAACAATTGATGAAACTTATGTTCTCATACAGCATATGGCTTTCCGACAATTTTGGTGTATTGATGAGAAGATAAATTCAGATATTTCTTTTTCATGTGATTTCTCATCATACATCTAAAACACAAAAAGAGCTTTTGACCCTCCAATACCTGACTAGCAGCGACATCCACAACTTGTGCTAAAAATGTCTAGTCTGGAGGAGTTGCTTGTTTCATGTATATCACATGGAAATCAAGTTAAATGATGTGAATACCTCATAGGTTGAGTAGCATTATGCTAGAGATACATTTTATGATCAGAATGAGGCAATCCACATAGCTTCAAAACTTTATATATGTCACACTCTTCTGTGAGTTCTTCAGGTAGATTTCTACCACCACCCTTGCAAGAAACACAAACATAGTTGTGTCTAAATCTCTTTCCCTGAGTTATGCGTTATCTTGATTATCAAGCCATATATAGTCCACGGGTTATAGTACAATCATGTACTTGACCACTTCAATGAGGTTGCATTTGGTAGTATTGAGATGTATCCTATTTTTAATATGCTCCAGCTGATGGGCTTTATTGCTAACTCTACATTACTAGCTATGAAGGGTATTTTTGCTCCTATATTTGATTTATCTTGTATTTTAGACCATATTGATATTTTATAGGAACTACAACATACGGTGAGCTGTCTTGAATTATTTTACTTTGGACTCTAACTTTGGGCAATTCAGGACCAAGCACAAGGAAGATGGTCTTTAACTTGGACGACCTATACTAGACGGTTTGTTCAAGTTCTTTGGTTCGCAAGCCCACTTTAGGAGCCCTAACCCGTGGGTCAAAGATGAGGGGGCCCAAGGCTTTTCTACGTGGACTCCACATCCAGATCAATTCTTCACTAGAGTAGAATACATTGCCTTGTGTAAAATACATTATTTGCATCTACAGAACATGGTTCTGTATTTTTTTTCAGTTCTTACAGTCATCGCAAGGTAGAGAATACATCATAGAACCATGAGCATCATTGCTAGTAAAGCTAAGAGGGGGAAACCACCCTGAATTGATTGTCTTAGGGATTTCTTTGGGTCAATTGGCCTTTCAGATTTTCTTACCTTCATCTTCGGGGACATCTCACTCAACAATATGTTTATCCACGTGTAACATCATGGGGTGTTCTTCCCTGGGGTTAAAGGTGTTTCTCGATACCTAACTGATTCATGAACATTTATACCCAAGTGTTCTATTTTGGTATATATCAGTGCATGATACCCATGTGTGTTATTTTTGTCTATATTGATCAACACATGATTCATTACATATATATCGTGACGGTCTGATCTTAGTAAGATTGCATTGCTAGTAACCATTGTAGTTAGTTCAATCTTACAGGTATATTGATGTAATGTGTGCAAGTAATAAGGCACTTAATTACCCTAGCCTGGTGATAGTGGAATAGAGAGAAAAACAGAGCAAGTCATAGCCAGTGCGATAACTTGATTAGGGCATTTCCATTTGTGTAGTAGAAGTGTATTCGAGTGAACCTATGCCTTACAGAAGATGCTTTTATCTATCTTGTTCACAACCTTATTCAGCATTTCATATGTACTTTAATTTATTTATTTATTTCATACACTAGCTTTACGCTTATACATCTGCAAGTTAGATTTAATAATACATTTCTTCCTTGTGGTTACAATATAAAACTTGGAAGAATACTTCTAGGGAAAACCTACATTGATCCATGCAGTTGAGGTAGCCGCTTTGCGACTAGTTTGCATACGAGGTGCACCCAACATTTATGTTGAGATTAGTATGCATATGGATATTCCGTGCATGGGATCTTGGTGGGCTAAGATTGAGGCATGTTGTTTTATGTTTGGTTCACATGGATTACATATATGCTTGAGGTATCTTGGTGGGATGTAAATTGTTTTATACCCTCTCGCACATTTGTCGTAAATTGCTTGCAAAGCTTGGCGTTGTGCCAATTTCATTTTCTATAATGTCAATATAGCCTTGTACTTTATGGTTTTTTTATCTTGCGGGATATAAGGATTTTTGAGCTTCATTGTTTAAATTTATATTGACTTTCATATCTTGCTCATAATACAGTAAGCTCAGAAAATTTAGGGGAGGCTATGCTAAGAAATTAAGTTTGATCATCATGCATGCCAAGGAGCTCGGCCGGCCCAATGCCTAGGGCTACTCCATGGGCTGATTAGGCTGGCTCGGCTTGGCCTCTTTGCTACAGTGTTCTATAATGTAGAGAAAATCGGACAATGCCTAGGGCCATATCCCTAGTGGCCCTAAGTCTTCCTCCGCCCCCGATGCATGCATTAGGTTGCCTGTGGTAATTGTCGTTATTAAATTTGTATAACTTGAGCTTTGTATATATATTATTTATTATTAGAATCTAGTCTCTGCCTTGTACACCTATCTAGAATATTTATGGATGCTCTTGAACTTTCTTAATACATAATAATATTACCACTTCTCTATATTTTTATATACTTAACAAAACCACAACTAATGGTCAAATTAGTGAGTGACCATATAAATATTCAAAATGATGCTCTTTGACGTGTGGAAGTGATACAATAATATGTTCATGTATTCCTTGTTAACGTGGTAGTGGAAACTTAAAGATAGATATATAATTGTACTAGCTTTGGATACACGTCTGATAATATAGAAGCTACGAAGCGGTGGCCCAGCTACTTGTAGCTATATATATATATATGTCAGTCTAGCAGGAAGCTCGACTTCTGTGTATCGGATTTGGATCGGCTAGCTTTGCGTATATATAGTTACATACTCCCCTGTATACTTGATCGAGCGATGAAGGGACCATCTGCAAGCCTGGGCGACGACGAGGAGACGGCCGCGTTGGTGCCGCAACTGCCGGCGCCATGCCCAAACGATGATGGGGCGCTCCCGTGCGAGCACGGCAGCACCGGGTCGTCGATGGCGGTGGATCAAGCCGAACAGGGGCAGTCGTCGTCAACAGCAAAGGCATGGTGGACGAAGGTGCTTCCGACGAGGGGCATCGGCCTTGTCATGAGCGTCCTCGTCATCCTTGCCTTGCTCGCCGCCGGCACCACCAGCAGCGGGTGGTTCCACCTCAGCTCATCTGTAAGTCTCGCTATCGCAGCAAGTTAATTTACTCAACATTTTTGTTTTCCTAGGTTGACATGCAAACCATTAATCCGTGATTATATTATATTGGTGCTATCGGTAGCTAGCGATATTTCGTCTAAGCACAGGTTAATTCTACATTTGATCCACGCATCGAGCCATATATTCAAAATGGTGATTTGTTTTATCCTGAGACTAGACTGTTTCAGTCTATACAATGTTGTATGTCTAATCATCTAAGAAAAACTAGCGATCAATCCCTTTCCACTGGAATTATCTAGCAGTACTCTAACGTTCACCTCAAAAGTAGTGGATACATCTGCTTCTCTAGTACTATTATTGAGTCGACTTTTATAATGTTTGAGTTAAAAATTTGACACTATCAAGTGTTTGAAGTCCTCAAAGTTGGTTTTCAAATCCAAAATAAACATGATTTTTTTTGTTCTTGAAACTGCATGCATTCAGTTACGTGTGCTCACCAACCAGGTAACTAGTTAGCTGGATTCATTGGATTCATATTCCCGCTCACGAGGAAAGCGTGATGACACTGCAATAAAAGCCGTATATGTTTCGATCGAGCTAGTACTCATTATTCCACTCTAGCTCCATTTAATTTGTACGTGTATGAAAATTCAACCCATGGAAACTTGCATATATAGCAAACTTCTTTGTGTTGACTTTAAAGTTGTGACTGCATGAGCCTGATGTACATACAGTATGAGATCGAGTTCTAACAAATTAAAATTTTATCTCCTCTCACTAGTCGTGCCTTTACTCGAAAGGTTGCCATTTTCTAGTGTAGTGCCTTTACTCTGGTTCTAGTGCGTATGGAGTAGTGTATACTCCGCTTAAGTAAACTTCACTAGGAGTTAGGACCCACTACCTGCTGATCAGTCCGATCCGGCACCTAGGTTCCTAGTATATTGGCAATGCCTCCTCGTTCGTATCCGTGTCTTTGGTGCAAAGCGATCACTTCACATGCATGCAGACGCAATGCTGCAGCTGACAGTAGTTGAATCGTTCCAAGTCAACACCGTACGTACCTATTATTGCTAGCGTATGTGTTTGGCTACTGATCGAGAGGAAGATAAGACTGGCCGAGTTTCTTGTTCTTCAGTGCGGTGTATCCAAAGACACATGTTTGATCTTTTTAATAATCTCAGTTGAAAAATTAAAGCGATAGATTTTACCACCTGTTTGTTCGACATTGTATTACAAAACGACGCGCAGCTGAATCAAATTCACTTGATTGATGATTCAATAATAGATATCGGCGAGATCGAGCATAAGCATTCAGATACAGCGGCGTCAAGCTGCATACCGAACGCAAATAAAGTTTTGTTCCCGGAATGCCCCTATGTTAGCATGCACGATGCGTCCTCACAAGGCGTCGTCATTTCCGAGTGCATAGCTAGAGTGGTAAATATGTGTTTCGTGGAGTGCATTCTCTAATCATGTTTCACGGCGAAGTCAGTCAGAACCGGATCAAGGTCAAATGCCTGCGTAGGTGTTAAGCTAGTTATAAGGATTAATAAAGATATAATAGACCTGCACTATTCCCCATCTATACGCATTACCGTAGACGTTGAGCACAAAGTAATGCTCGTGATGGGTCCTAATCTAGTTATCCGGCTATAGACTTATATATTACCGCATCTATACGCGCATAACCGTAGACCTCAAGAACAGAGTAGTGCTCGTAATAAGTCCTAACTAGGTTATCCGACCTGCATCTATACGTGTGACAGTAGACTACGTTGTTATTATTCCGATCCTGCTGGCATTTGAAATGGTTTATTATGAGTTAACCAAATGATGGCCTCGACCATTAAAGCCGTATATGTTTGGGTCGAGCTATATATTAGTATTCTTTCCATCCTACAACCATTTAATTTGTACGTGTATGAAAGAATTCATCCCACATGGAAACTTTCATATAGAGCAAACTTCTTTGTGTTGACTTTGAAATTGTGACTGCATTGAGCCCGATATACAGTTCGAGATCGAGGTCTAAAAATTAAAGTTTATCTCCTCTCATTGCTCGCGCCTTTACTCGAAAGGTTGCCATTTTCTAGTCGTCGTCGATAAGCCTAGCTGTTTCTAGTGAGCACGGAGTAGTGTACGTGTACGTATACTCCGCTTAAGTAAACGTCATTACGAGTTGAGATCCAATCCCTGCTGGTCAGTCGGCACCAAGATTCCTAGTATATTGGCAATTCTCCTCGTTTTCGTATCCGTGTCTTTGGTGCGAACAAAGCGAACACTTCACGTACATGCATGCAGTGCAGTAGCTGACACTTGAATCGTTCCAAGTCAACACCTATTACTTGCGTATACGTTGGGCTACTGGGGAAGATAAGACTGGCCGAGTTTCTTGTTCTTCAAGTACTGTATCCAAAGACACCGTACAAGTTTGTTTGTTTTTTCACAGTTGAATAATAAAGCGATAGATATTACCACCTGTTTGCTCGACATTGTATTACAAAACGACGCGCAGCCCGCTATGAATTAATCAAATTCACTCCATTGATGATTCAATAGATATCGGCGAGATTGAGTATAAACATGCATTCTGATACAGCGGCGTCAAGCTGAACTACAATAAAGTTTTGTTCCCGGAATGCCCCAATGTTAGCATGCACACGAATCACGATGCATCCTCAGAAGGCGTCATTTCCAAATGCATAGCTAGAGTGGTAAATATGTGTTTCGTGGAGTGCGTCCTCTAATCATGTTTCACCGCTATTCCGCTAAGTCAGTCAGAGACCGGATCAAAGTCAAATGCCAAGGATTAATAAAGATATAATAGACACTATTTCCCCATATGTACGCATTATTACTGTAGACGTTGAGCACAGAGAAATCCTCGTGATGGGTCCTAAACTAGTTATATATCCGGATATAAACTTATATATTACCTGACGGGTCCAGGGATCCGGGGTCCCCAACGGGCCCACCTCTCTCCAAGGCCGCGAATGGAACAAGCACCCATCCGTATAGGGCAACGAGTCGTCTCAGCCCACAACCCCGACTGACAACTCGGTCGGGATCACCAGGGCCCATATCCTCGACTGTGGGAACAGTCGGAGGCTGGATCCGTTCCAAGGCGCTGACCGGAGGCTCCAACTGGACTCCGCCTTACATGTGCCCACCTCCCTGATCAACGGGCTGGTTGGGAGGCTAGGCCCGGCTTAACAACAGGCTCCGGGAGTAGGAACGAAAGATAAGGATAAGCCTTGGGGTCAACCTGTTGTACGTGGCTAACCACTCCCTCCACGGGGGTTGCAGTCCCCTCCGCTGTGGCAGCAGGGCGGCACTATTCTACCTGCCCATCCTCGCAAAAGGATGGGGCGAAACATCATCATGATACGGTCGAAACGCCCCCATCATCATGGAGTGACCGGGTGAGGTGCCAGGGATGGGGCATGATAGCCATACCTGTGGCAGAACCGCCTAAATTATTCCGGCTCAAGTGCGCTAGTCATCGCTAAACAGTCGATACTAACTCAACGCACTTCAAACGGAATAACCCATTGGTCTGTCGGATCTCCGCGCGATACAACCACGGTTCAACAGGATCGAAGCAGGTTTACCTCGCATGAAGGCGAGTTTACAATCGCATATAGCTCACCAACTTTTAACTCACAGAATATTGAACATTATTACAAACCATTTCAAACTTAAGTATACTTATACAAACATTGTTTGAAAACCACAAGTTATGCAAACTTGTGTAAAGTCACAGCGGAAGAAGTAAACACACGACTACACACGTCGCGAGAGTTGACACCACGTTCAGCCCGAATCCTGGTATCATTCCGGAAGGTACTGCCAGCCGGGGACGGATCCTATTCCACGGACTAGCCAAACGGAACAGAGATTGGTCATGCTGGACCATCCGTAGGATTCTCAAAGGTTATACCTGAAAAATAGACTAGCAAGACTGAGTATACTAATACTCAGCGAGACTTAACCAGAATCGGGTATACATAGCCCATCACTAGACCATGGAGAATTTGAGAGGCTTGGGTTTTCTTTTGCTGAAAAGAAACAAAGAGTATGATTTAACTTTCATATTTTAGCTTTCAGATTCTAATTTTATTAACCATTCTAGGAAAGCACCTATACTAGACAAGCAAGGTAGAGATTAGCATCCATCAAGATTATTCTATAATGGTTACTGTTCTTACTCTATGTGGCAGAAGGAATAAGCAGTCTCAATCTCCGCAAGAAACGGACGATTCTGAATCGAGTTTCCAAACCTTGCAAGGCAAACCTAACTCACACGCTTGGAACATCCAACGATTATTCCCAAGCAACCGTTTGCCTTTCATTCCGACTCGTGGAACAGGGCCACCACAAGCGACTGTAGGACCGTACGCATACCAATTGTGCAGGACATACGTCTGTTGCGCGACTACATGACCGTACTCCTGTCCGCTGCGCGGAACGTACTCCTGCACGTTGGTGCGTGAGAAAAACCAAATTACGAGTGGTGGGAGGTATGTCCATTCCTCGGGCCGATTGGTTACTAGGCTTACCGCTTTACCATATTTCGCGGCATCTGGCTAGTACATTCAAACGCTTAGCCACCACTACTACACACTGCGACCTTATCAATTTTTATCAACACAGACGGGGTAACCTTCCGAATCATGATACTGCACATGACCCCGTCCATCATCCTTATAGTGATTGCGAAATAGTAAACATTCAACTTCTATATCGCGCGAGTGACAGGAAATCACCCGACTTCAGCCGGTCCTATTAGCAAAGCATCTATCCGATAAGGACTCAGGACAATACATAGGTTCCTAGTCTCAATGCATCTGGGTTTCCATTTCAACTCCTAGACTTAATGCAAGGTATAATATATACATATAGGATTGCATAAATGTAGTAATTTGAAATACTAGGTTATGCACCGGGGCTTGCCTTCTTGAGCGGGGCTGGGAGCAGGAGTGTCAAAGATTTCCGAACTTTGGTTCGGAGCTTCAGTTAGAGTCTCGACGATGTTTACTGGGTCTTCAGAAAACCCTTGTTCTTGCTCCGAGACTAGCTCGTAGTCTTCGTCGTCGAGTGTCGTTGACTCTACATGATATGCAATGATTTGATTTAGATGGTTCTCGAGTTAAGAGTTTTATTTCACGATAAAGTTGTGATCCAATAAAAACATAGTTCACTCATCAAACATATCATTCACCCTTCTACTGGACAGTCATTTATCGAGTATAAACTAACCTAGTTAACTACACTAAACAACATGTCTAAATTCATAAAATAACTAGGGCTGGTTTCATTTTAACCTAATAGATATGGTTTATAAACTATAAGCATCTGATCTTAAGATTAAGATCTGATGCTACAAAAATTATAACAAACAGAACAAATAGAATCAAAATTACCCTAAAATTTTCAAAACATTTTATGCAGTAAATAAATTAGAAGAATTATTTCAAACAGTTAACACCTAGAACATATTTTATTTTTACAGAACAAACTGCTATAGCACTAGGGTTGAAACTTTTATTAGCTACAGATAAAGCTATTTTTAAGCTACTGTAAATTTATCAAAATTTTATCTTCACAGAAACTATGTCACAAAAATAAACAAAAACAGCACTAACAGATTAAGAGTTATTTATAACTGTAGATATACACAAGATCTTGTGCTGAAATTTTGTGAACAGGTTACACTACTCAAGAGTAATACCTCAAAATATTTTCATAATTTTTCATAAGTATGAACTAGCATGAATGAATTATCTTTTAACACAAGCATAAATCCATAACTTGGTGTATAGCCTACTACTAATCGTAATACTTTTACTATGGATTACACATGCAAAAAGGAAGGTATGGTATAAATTTCAGATACAAATACTAACAGAAGCATCCTTAAATAAATCCTAAAGTGTTTTCTAAACATAAAACAAAGGTACTTAAATGTCTAAGCAAAAGAGCAGTAAAGGACTTGAAACTTTTACACAGAGCTATTCATAACACACACAACCTAAGTTTCAAGTTTCAACTACAGCACAGATATGGAACAAGAGATTCAATTAAAACACTCCTTTCCTAATATTTAATCTACTCAGAAAAGACACACATACAGCTCAAACTCACTATATAAAAGTAGTCGAATTTAACTAAAGGATTCAAATAAAACTAGTTTGGCATTTTTCTGAATTTTCTACAATTTTCTACACATTTTTGAAGTTCACTAATTTGAATTTGGGGAAGGGACTGGAAATTTGCAGACAGAACCCTAGAAAGATTAAAATCAGAGCAATTGGGTCCTTACTTGTCGGGAAGAAGGGCAGGGACATCGCCGGCTAAATTCCGGCGAGGGGTGGTGCCAGGGGTGGAGAAGGAGCGGCCAGCGAGCACCAGGAGCTCAAGACGCACCTTCTGGCAGTCTTGGGAAGGGGAAGGGACAACCGGAGGTGGGGTTCCCACGGCAGCCGAGGCAGCGGCGAGGAGGGGCTCGTCGGCGAGGGGTTTCCCGGTGAGGAAGGCGGCCAAGTTCTGGTCCAGAAGCTGCAGCAGGAGGAGAGAAAGCCACTGGGGTGGTTGGATTGGACGGAGAAGGGGCGGAGGGATGGGTTCGATGGGAATAGAAGCTCATCGGCGAGGAGGTAGCGACGGCGAGGTGGTTCCAGTGGGGATCCGACTGCGAGGACTGGCCTGGGAGTGTCAGTGGGGTGAGGGGAAGCTCCCCAGGGGGTTGTAGTGGTGCGGGGAGGGCTAGGGTGAGCTGCCCACGACGGCCAGTGGCTCGCCGGCGTGGAGGCAAAGCGGTGGCGGCGTTCCGGGAGCTCGGGGTGTGCGTGGAGTGCAAAGGCGAGGGAAATGGATCGAGTGCTATCTGCTGGTGCTGCTGGGTAGAAGAGGGAGGGAAAAAGAGCAGGCGCAGGCGCGGGACACGGCGGCGGCGAGGTGGCGGCCGGCAGGAGCTCTGGTGGCCGTGGCACTCGCGGAAGAGGACAGCAGGGGAGGGGAGTAGGACCGGGGAAGGGGGAGGGCGACGCGTGAAGCGGTCAGGAGCTGGAGGTGGCGCCGGGGACGGCCGGTGCTCGGCACATGGCCGAGGAAGGCGGCGGCTTCAGACGCGAAGCAGAACACAGCAGAGCAAGCAGGAGTTTGAAGACAGGGACTGACTTGTGATTTTCCAAAAATGCAGGGACTCCACTGTAAAGTCTAGCTAACTTTCAAACCATAGCTCAAATGAAAATGTGCCCAAAAGCAAAAGTGTAGAGTTCAACAAGATCTACAACTTTGCTTTAAGGTTCAGTTGCAAAAGAGCTAAGGATTTGAAATTAACATAAAACTTGGCAAAGCTTTAAACCTTAAGTAAATCCTATTTAAAATTCTACACTACACTTGCATCCTATGGGTAGTTTCACCTCTATTTGCGGTTTAAAAGTAAGTTCTTGACTTTTGCAAAATAACATTCATAAGTTTTGATTTTACCTCCCATTCTTACGCATTTAACACTAAAGAACCAAAATTTCTTACAATTACACAAATACCCTTTTCCCTTTGCATTCAATTTTTAGCACACACACAAAATCAAACACACACTTTATACTAGAATCTAGTGTGTTATAATCCTAAGTACCTAAATGTCACAATACTGTACCTATCGACACCCCCATGACCACTGACCAACGAAGCATGACGCGCAGGGACAAGACAAGATGCTTACCCCATGACACAGGATTTGGACGGTGGCCACTGGAAGACTCCGACTGACGGGATAGGGAGACCCGACTGACGAAGCTGATGATCCCGATCGGCGGGGTCGGGAGTCGTCTCTTTCTATCCTTACACCCTTAGCTTCCCTATAATGGAGCCCCCCTTAGACTATAAAAAGGAGGGTTATCCGCCTAGAAAACACATCCTATCTCTCTATAGATCTGAACCAAGGACAACTCATCACATCTTCCACTCGAGAGCTTGTAACTCCCCAAACTCTCTCAAGCACCTGGCTCAAGCAATACAACCTACTGACCCCCGACTGGACGTAGGACATTTTGCCTGAACTAGTATAAATCTTGAGTCATTGTGTGCTAGACCATATCCGATCATGACGCACGATACACACTTCGAGTATGTTTTGCTGCCGGCTATTTCTAGAACCGACAATTTGGCACCATTCGTCGGGAAGACATCATGCATCCACCATCCCGGCGATTGGATGGCCTCCATCTCCGGCACCTTAGACCTCGCGAGCCTAGGCGGTATGATCCGCTTTGGCTCATTGGAGTTTCCCAAGGCCCCGCACATTGGGCCATGGGAACCTCCCATCTTCGCGCCCTTCTAGGCCTTCCGCTTCAAAAACTTGGATTTCGTTGCCGATTGTCTTAGCACGCTTCGTCTCCGGGAGGAACCCACTTCTCCATATCGCTCGAGGGAGACACTCCCTCGAATGGGCCGCTAGCTGACTTTGACACTGAGGCGCTGGCGCGGCGCATCGAGCACATGCTCGGCACAGACCCTTTAGCGAGCGACGTGGATGTGGTCCTCTTCTCGCTGCACAACTTCTTCCGCCAACTTTCTGGGGGACCCCGCTGTCCCCGCCACGTTCACCATGCGGCCAGCTCCCGTTCGGCCTCACGAACGTTGCAGGCGTACACGCCACGAAGCTCCCGAGAACCATGCCGCTACCTTTCCTCACAACAAAGATTGTGGACATGACGGGGTTCAGCCCCGCCTCGTTCCATGATCTCCTCTCCAACGATGACCTCCTTATGGAGGACTCCAGCGTCAGGGATGTGTCATTGTGGGAATGCGCCATGGCGGATGTGCAGGGGCCATAGCCGGTCCCGGAGGAAACTGGAGACATGCACACCACGCAAGACACGCGCGCACGCCTTGGCTAATGCCCTGGCGCACGGCGAGTACCTATGCCAGCGGCGGGAGTGCTAGCCGCTGCCCAGGTCCATGCAGTCCCAACGCAACTCCGAGCCTAATGCTCGTAATGTGGCCGGCAGTGCACGGGCGTGCACCCGTCATGACCTATAGGCTATTGTCGCGGAGGCCAACGGCCCCCTGCAGTTTGTGCGGGCCGGACAGAATATCGCCGCTGCAGTGATGCGCCTACACAACTTGCTCGAGCCTGTAGACCCTCAACAGCAGGAGGTCCACCGCAAGATCCGGACATTGGTGGAGCGTACCGCTATACAGCAGGCAGAAAGCTCCACGTCACGTCACTGGCACGTGGCCTCATGCACAGTTGGAGGGGCAGACTAGCAGCAGTCAAAACCCTCGATCCGTAAGCAGCAAGGGCTTCCAACCCGTGTCACACCCGGTTTAGAAAAGGTAACCGAATGCATCCCATATGTGCACCAGGATCAAGTTCCGCATATATAGTAGACATCACTAGTGAATACCCGAAACAATGCATTAACAAAATAGAGTATAATAGTACATTATTACATGACTGACATTCTTAATCTTAAATGAATAAATAAGCATTGATAGCTAGCAGTGGACTTCGACTTTACAGGCAGATAACTAGGAGACATACGCCTAGTATTCTTCAAAATCTTCAGAGAACTCCGGATAATTATCTTGTTCTGAGCAGCATTGGTTTTAATAACGCAAGCGTGAGTACACTTACGGTTGGTACTCAGCAAGTGGAGTAAATTATATGACATGCAAGGCTAAAATCAAGGAAAGCTGACATGGTTTGACTGCGGTAAGCATTTTTAGATGATCAAGTTTTATTAAGCAAGTTTAACTAAGTGTAAGTATATACCAATCCCTTAAATAAATATCTGTAATAGATAAGCATCATCATAAATAGATAAAGAACATCGATTTAGATGATCTTTAAGTTTAATTATCATGTGAGTGTCCTAGCCGCTCTTAACCG
Organism: Panicum hallii; assembly: GCF_002211085.1. Classification (NCBI taxonomy): domain Eukaryota; kingdom Viridiplantae; phylum Streptophyta; class Magnoliopsida; order Poales; family Poaceae; genus Panicum; species Panicum hallii. The sequence continues at coordinate 28,323,606 of NC_038044.1, read as the reverse complement.
TAAGCACGGCTGATATATCAGTTTTTACTCTGCAGAGGTTGTACACTTTACCCACAATTCATGTTTCCCTTGATGCCTGGGTTTGCAAGGCCCTTAAACACTTCCGAGGTGAGTGGCAGGGATTCACTACGAGGCATTTACAAAGATTTCCTAACTTATGACAATCCGCTAAGGTTTCAAGTCAAAGCGGTCATAACTCTCCCTAATGAGGCAGACGTCTTACTAGGACCATATCACACCCTCAAGAGGCCCGAGCTATACCCCGATGATGCAACCCCTCTTGCCCTTTCAGTAAGATCATCATAAGCTAAAGTTTCTAATTAATTAGTCAAGACCAGAGCCATATAGTATTGTGGTTGCACTATTTTCCTGCGTGGTTCTCCATGTTCCAATTAATATAATAATCTTAATTATCACCAATAAAATATTTCCGAACATGAGTACACCAGTGTAGCATGATTTTCAGGTTATCCAACCAAAATCTAAGTAAAAGCAACTAGCGTAGCTACAACATAAATATAATAATCCAGGTTTAATCAAGGAAGTTTAATAGAGACTAGGCACATCCTTATTTTGGGATCCATCATATTCTAGACACATGCAGGCCTATAAAGTAAATGTGTATATTTATAATGTTATTGGGACTGGAGTATGATCAAGGACCACTTGCTTTCGTCAACGAACTGTGCTGCTTGGGAACATCTTCAAAGCTCGGCTCTTGTGGATCCTCGAACTTCGCACCGTCTATCGTAGTACACAAATTCATACAAGCAAATAAATATAATAAATAAGAAACAGTACACCAATCAATATAAATAGAGCAAAATAATGTAATAAAGCTACTGCATATATCATAAGGATCACGTGAGTGCAAGAATCGACGAAAACAGAGTTAAAACAGAGAAGTTAGGGCTAAAACATAATTCTAGAGGCTTATTTGTAAAAGATTTGAAACTAAAAGGGCTCTGACTGAAGAAACCGAGGGCTAGATCATAAATAAACCTTAGACCTAGGGGTTAGATAGTAAAACAAAAGGATCTAGGACTGCGGGTTCTATTTTTGAATAAGTTAGGGGCCTAAACAGAAGAAATAGGATCTATTCGTGAATACTTTTGAACTACTGTGGACTGCGGGTTGATTTCCACAAAACTCAGGGGCTAATGCGCAAAATGGCCTTGGCTTGACCGGTACTTGGATCTGTTGACTCGGGTTAGATTAGATCTAACCCGTTGGATCTAAATCCGATGGCGTGGAACGGTTGGGCGGCGCTGGATGGCGGCATTAAATGCCGGCGGCGGGTCGGTGCGGCGGCGAGTGGCGATGAACGGCGGCTCATCGCCGGGGAAAATGCGTTAACGGGCTCCCGGCCTCAGTTCCGTGTGGGGACTGCACTGGGAGCAAGCGGGCGTCGTAGGGAATTGATCTAAGGGCTTTGGGAGCGGCAGCATCGGCAGGAGCAGCGGTATGGCGGCGAGTGGCGGCTCGGGATCGGCGGCGAGGTCGTGTGGCCGCGGGGAAGCAGGGGAGAGGGAGAGAAGCGGCGGGTGAGTATCCTTACCCCACCGTGGTGCTCCTGCGGTGCTTGTTTGATGGCAGGGAGCCGTGGAGCGGCGGCGCGGCGAGCTCCCGAAGCACGGCGGCAATGGTGGCAGCGGAAGCTTCGGCGCTAGGGTTTCACGGGCGGAGGCGCGGCTACAGCTGCAGCTTGAGGACGAGGATCTAGGGCACGGGGTGCTTAAATAGAGGCGGCTAAGCGCCTGGGTGTGCGGGCCCGAGGCGGCACGCGGCGGGGCGGCATTGGACCGGGGTCGAACTCGAGCTTGAGTCCGATCCGGTCACGGGAAGGGGACGGACCTGACAGGCGGGACCCACCCATCAGCGAGAGAAAGGAGGAAGGGAGGAAGAGCGGGCCGCGCGGGGAGAATGGGCCAGGAAGGCTGTTGGGCCGCGCGCAAGAGGAAAAGGGAAAAGAGGAGAAGGAAAGAAGGCCGTGGGCCGGGCTGCAAGGGAAAATGGGAGAGGGAAAAAGAAAAAGAAAAGTGGGCTGGGCCCAACTAGGAAATAAGAGAGAAAAAGAAATGCATCCAAATGCATTTGAATTTAAATTTTGAAATTTAAATTCAAATGGAAGACAATCAATAAAATAATGCAAAGGGGCATGAGATGCACAAACCTATAGTTCCTTATATTTATTTTTATAGTTTATTAAATTGCTATTAATTTATGATAAATGCTCTAAAATTAAAATGAGAAGATAAAAACCTCAGGGTCCTAAGAGAATTCTAGCAAAATTTAATTAAGCTTCTAATTTCAAAATTAGGATGTTACACCCCGGGCAGGGCGCGATGCCACGGCTGCACCGCGCCACGAAGCAGCGCCCGCCGCACAGCGCCCCCCCAGTCTGGGGCCGGCTCGGGCCCAACTATGACACGCGCAACATCATCCACTCGTGGAACTAGCCTCTCGCGGCGCCGATGTTGACCGGGCTGCCGTCGACATGGCTGAGGCTCACCAGCCCAAGGGGGAGCATGAGGAGGCACCCCCCAGGCGAGGTGGCCGACCAAGCGACCGGGACGGCGACCGGAGCCCTAGTTCGGACGGTTCGGGCCCACTAGCCTTCGGACGACACATCAAGAAAGCGCCATTCCCGCTACGCTTCTGACCACCCACCAACATCACCAAGTACATCGGGGAAACGAACCCCACTGTATGGCTGGAAGATTTCCGACTCGCCTGCCAAGCTGGAGGGGCGGATGATGACTACTTCATCATCCAGCACCTCCCCATCTGTGTCGGGGAGCACATTCGAGCATGGCTCGAATTCCTGCCGCCCAACAGCATTCGTAGTTGGGTGGAGCTCAAGCAGGTCTTCATCGGGAACTTCCAGGGAACGTACGTGCGCCCTGAAAACTCCTGGGACCTCAAGAGCTGCAAGCAGGATCCTGGCGAGTCCCTACGGGACTACATCAGTGGGTTCTCCAAGCAGTGCAATTCTTTACCTGACGTCATCGACGCAGACAGCATCGGCGAGTTCCTCACTGGAACCACCTGCAAGTCCCTTGTTCACAAGCTCGGCTGTCAAAAGCCGCGCACCACCCGCGAGCTCCTGGACATCACCACGAGCCATGACTCCGGCGAGGAGGTGGTGGGGGCGGTCTTCACCGGTGGCCGGACCATGGGAAAGGCCAAGCGGGCGGAGCAGGATGAGGGTCCCTCCACAACATAGGAGAAGAAGAAGAAGAGGGACCGACGTCGCCCCAACCCCAATACGGTTGCAGCGGCCAACTGAGCGGGCAAGCGACAAGGCAACAAGGACCATTTCAAGCAGCTCTTGGAGAAGCCATGCACCAACCATGGCTACCCTGTCAAGCACAAGCTCAAGGATTGCAAGCTCCTCAAGTCGATGCTGGGTCAGCCCAGCAGGCGTAAGGGCGGGGACCATGACAAGGAGGTGCCCAAGGAGCAGGCAGTGCCGCCCAAGGACGGGAACACCTTCCCCGACCCGGATGGCTGCCTCATGATCTTTGGAGGTCCTGAGGACGACTGCACCAAGCGCCAACACAAGGTACACCTTCGTGAGGTATGTGCCACCAAGATCTCTGTTCCCAAGTTTCTCCGCTGGTCGAGCACCCCGATCACCTTCAACCGGGGTGACCACCCTCCCAACATTCCTTGACCAGGGAGCTACCCTCTCCTTGTCGACCCCATCATCGGCAACAAGCGCCTGACCAAGGTGCTGATGGATGGGGGTAGCAACCTCAAAATCCTATATATTGAGACCTTCGACGCCATGGGCGTCTCGTGGTCCAAGCTCTGCACTTCCATCTTGCACTTCCTGGCGATCATCCCAGGCATGAGGGCTTAACCCTTGGGGAACATAGAGCTACTGGTCACATTCGGTGACCGCAGAAACTTCCGCACCAAGGCCCTGATCTTTGAGGTAGTGGATTTCAAGGGATCGTACCACGCCATCCTCAGGCATCCGTGCTACGCCAATTTCATGGCGGTCCCTAACTACACCTACCTCAAGCTGAAGATGCTGAGGCCGAACAGCATCATCACAGTCAGCGGCTCTTTCGAGCAGGCTTACGCCTACAGTCGCAAGCACTTTGAGCTCGCCACCACCATCGCCAACTCCGCCGAACTCCAGAAGCTTCGCCAAATAGTGGCGGAGTGCGCCCCCAACTCCAATGAGCTAACTAAGATGGTGCGGATTGAGGCCCAGCTTCCGACCAAATAGGAAATCGCTCTCGTCGATTTCCTATGTGCCAATCGTGATGCCTTCGCATGGAAGTCTTCTGAAATGCCAAGCATTCCAAGGGAGGTCGCCGAGCATGAGCTTCTCATCAAGCCGGGTTCCAAACCCATGCACCAACTCCTGCGCCACTTCGATGATGAGAGGCGCCAGACCATAGGCGAGGAGATCGCCAAGCTCCTAGCACCCGGTTTTGTCAAGAAAATCTACCATTCCGACTAGCTTGCCAATACCGTCCTTGTAAAAAAGAACAATGGGAAATGGAGAATGTGTATCGACTATAATGGCCTTAACAAGGCATGTCCCAAGGATCCTTTTCCTTTGCTGCCTATAGACAAAATAGTTGATTCCACGTCCGGATGTGAAATCCTCTCTTTTCTGGATGCCTACTCGGGCCATCATCAGATTGCGATGAAAGAGTCCGACCAGCTCGCAACCTCTTTCATCACCCCGTTCGGCATGTACTACTACCTCACCATGCCTTTCGGCCTAAAAACGCTAGCGCCACCTACCAATGTTGCATGCAGAAGTGTTTTGCCGATCAGATCGACCTGCCCCGGCAACCCGACCAGCTCGAGCTACCATAGCCCATAGTTGCCATCTATGTGGACGACATAGTGGTGAAAGCACCTCGCGCAGGAATTCTGATCACCAACCTAGATGCCATGTTCGCTAACCTCCGAAGGTTCAGTGTCAAATTGAATCCCCAAAACTGCACATTCAAGGTTCCAAAGGGGAAGCTACTCGGGTAGATAGTGTCCGAGCGCGGCATCGAGGCCAACCCTAAAAACATCACGGCCATCGCCCGAATCGGCCCCATCCGCAACGTGAAAGGCGTGCAAGGGCTCACTGGTTGTTTGGTTGCCCTGAGTTGGTTCATCTTCCAACTGGGCGAGTGGGGAATGCCCCTGTACAAACTCCGCAACAAGTCGGACACGTTCGTGTGGGCGGAAGCAGCCTAGTGGGCTTTGGACAACCTCAAGACCTTACTAACCTTGGCTCCAGTCCTCATCGCTCCCGAGCGATAAGAGCCCCTCCTAGTCTACCTTGGAGTGACCACCCACGTGGCCAGCACCGCTCTTGTGGTTGAAAGGGAGGAGCCGGGCCATGTGCTAAAGGTCTAGAGACCGGTGTACTTCGTCAGTGAAGTACTCAACGAGACCAAAGCCCGCTACACGCCGGTGCAGAAGCTCTTATACACCATGCTCATGGCAACTAAGAACCTACAGCACTATTTCACCAACCACGAGGTCACCGTCATCACCTCATTTCCTCTCGGTGAGGTCGTCCATAGCCGCGATGCTATGGGACGCATCTCTAAATGGGCGCTCAAGCTCATGGGCTCTAATATCAAGTATGCCCCCCGTACCGCCATCAAGTCATAGGCCCTGGCCGAGTTCATCACCAATTGGACCAAAGTCCAAACCCCAACTCTAGTCAACACCCACGAGTACTGGACCCTATACTCCGACGGGTCGGTCATGGGACCCGGTGCGGGGGCCAGCGTGATGTTGATCTCGCCCAAGGGGAACAGGCTCCACTATGCCATTTGCCTCCACTTCCCAGCTTCAAATAACATCGCCGAATACGAGGGCCTAGTCAATGGCCTCCGCATTGCTATCGAGCTCGGGGCCACTCGGCTCTACGTCTACGGCGACTCTAAGCTGGTAGTGGACCAAGTCATGAAGGAGTCCAACTGCGAAAGCTCCCTCATGAACGCGTACTGCACGGAGGTGCACAAACTTGTGGACATGTTCTAAGGAATCGAGTTGCATCATGTCCCATGGAAGGACAACAATTATGCTGATGCACTTGCTAAAATGGCAGCCGAGCGGGATCCCGCCCTCAGTGGGTTCTTTGTCAACGACCTCCACGTACCTTCAATCCACATTAAGCTAGATCCGCCTCCAAGGCAGTCCAATCTGGTACCCAGGGGCCCCAGCCGAGAATCCCCCAAATAGACAACCCCTGTCCAAGCACTCGGGGGGCCAAACTGCCTAGCGATGGAGATCGCGACTTCCTCCTCAACTATAGGGTGCCTCTTCTGGCCTACCTCCTTGACGAGGTCCCCCCACCCAATAGAACCGAGGCATGAAGGATCGCCCGGCGCACTAAGATGTTTGTCGCCATCGACGGCGAGCTATACAAGCAGAGCCCGTCGCTTGTGGGGATGCTCATGAAATGTGTCCCGACCCAGCAAGGCAAGGAACTCCTCTTGGAGATCCATGCTGGCATCTGTGGGCACCATGCAGCCCCGCGTCGCTGGTCGGCAAGGCCTTTCGCTAGGGTTTTTACTAGCCGACTGCACTAGGCGACAAAGAAGAGCTCATTCGAATGTTCAAGGGGTGCCAATTCTACGCCAAGCAGATCCACCTGCCAGCGCAAGCGCTTTAGACCATCCCCATCACATGGCCGTTTGCGGCCTAGGGTCTTGACATGGTTGGGCCTCTTAAGAAGGCTCCTGGTGGTTTCACCCGCCTGCTCATCGCGGTGGAAAAGTTCACCAAATGGATTGAGGCAAAACCGATTGTCAAGCCTAGCTCCCAAGAAGCGGTCAAATTTTTCCTTGATATCATCTACCGGTTTGGTGTGCCCAACACCATAATCACGGACAATGGGGCCAATTTCATGGGCAAGAAGTTCTTGGATTTTGATGATGGGTACGGGATCAAGATCGACTAGGCGTCAGTTGGACACCCTCGCACTAATGGGCGGGTTGAAAGGGCGAATGGCATGGTCCTCCAGGGACTCAAGCCTCGCATCGTCGACCAGCTTAATGGGTTCACTGGCCGGTAGGTTCAGGAACTCCCAGCCGTCTTCTAGAGCCTGAGGACAACCTCCAATTGGTCCACAGGATTCACCCTGTTCTTCCTAACTTACGGGGTGGAAGCCGTGCTACCCTCCGACTTAGACCATGGCACCCCAAGGGTCAAGGCCTTTAACCCCGACCAAGCCGCGGAGGCTCAACAGGATGTGGTTGACTTGTTGGATGAGGCTCGGGAGATGGCCCTGGTCCACTCGGCAAGCTACCAGCAGACCCTTCATAGGAACCATGAGAGGAAGATCCAAGGAAGAACCCTCGAAGTTGGTGACTTAGTGCTGAGGAGAGCGCAGTCGACCAAAGACAAGCACAAGCTCACTCTGCCCTGGCAAGGACTGTACATGATCGTGGAGGTGGTCTGGCCAGGAACCTACCAACTAACGGACAGCGATGGCAACATCCTCACTAACATTGAGCAGTTACGTCGCTTATTCCCCTAAATTCAGTCCTTTCATACGCTTTTGTTCGAACGATGACTCCTACAGCGCCCCAGCCCGAGCACTCTCAACCTGGGTTGCTCGAGGGCCCCATGGGAGTACACCACCACGCGCACTGTTACCCCCTTTCTCCTTTTTGTAAATCACACACAAAAAGGAAACTTTTTTCACCCAAGCGAAAGGGCGACCTGTTCTCTCGACGCAACGTAAGTGATGTTTGTTCGGCCACCGAACCTACCAAACCCTCATCCCAACCTATGGTGAACTAGCAGCTGACGCCACTTGGGCCATCCCCCGGCTACACGCTGTAGCCTACGGTTAACGAGCAGGTTCGAAAGGAAAAGTGCGAAGGCATAATCACTCCAGGAAACCAGGAAACAAAGGGATACGGGCGGGACCAGCTTCAAAAACTATAAAACGAAAGCGATTACAAGCACTTAGATCGTTCACTCACGGGACCTTCAAGACCCCCACACAAACTGCTCTAGAAATAAAAGCTAACTACGTGGCAAATGCTTTTTATTACGGCAACCCGTCCACGTTGGCCGAAGATGTGGATGGGAGGGGCCGCGCTGCAGGGTCAACTGGAGGAGCCCCCTAGCTAGGGGCCTGCGCAGTCGAGGCGACGCTCAACCCAGCTTGTGTTGCTTGGATGCCATTGCTGCCCAGGGCCGCTTCCCTCTCCGCGCGGCAAGCTGCCTTCAGCCACTCTGTGGTGGTTGCCTCTGCTATCGCCATCGCGACCGGCTCCAGGCTCTGTCCGAGTTCACAGAGCTGGTCGACGGACCATCCGTCAGCGTAGCCCCTCCCGACTACCCCAAAGTCCAGCGGGTAGTGCGATGCCACCGACGTCAACACCCCCGAGGTGCCGTGGAAGACTCCGTCGATGATGAGCGCCGCCACCTCACCCGGGATCTACGAGAGGTCGGCGACAAGTGCTCAACCCTGAACGAAGCCCGAGCATCTCCGCGACCATCGATCACGTTGCGCCTCATACCTAGCTGAGCTCTTCTTTGAGGACCCTGTTCCTCTCTAAAGAATCTGCCAGCGCCTACGCATTCCGTGCCATCGATTCTCTGGTGCTGAATAGCTCGGATTTGGCGGCACGACAAGCATCTTCCGACCTCTGTAGCATGCTCTTCAGCAGACCATTCCTCATTCCCAACTCTTGACATGAACAAAGCAAAGGTCAAAGGCCACAGAACACAAAACAGAACCGAAGGGATGGGGAGAGACACTCACCAGTCGCGGTCGCCTCCAAAATCTTGAGCCTCTCTTCCCTCTGGGACAACATCACCTCTAACTCAGTGATACGCTGTCCTCTGGACTGAGCCTGTGCTTTAGCAAAAGCTTGGGCCACCCGCTCCGCTCCTAGCGCCGCCTGCTCCGCACCCAGAGCTGACTGGGACATGGCATGTTCTTGCTCGGCAGCAGTCGCGCAGCCACACTCGTGAAGCGCTGATGCCCGAGTAGCCTCTAATTCATGGGTCAGCT